>NC_041227.1:54490217-54542140 GCF_002837175.3 Physeter macrocephalus | reverse complement strand
TTTATTTGGTCTTGTAGGTTTTTACCTTGCTCCTTCATCTGTAACATATTTTTTTGTCATTTCTTTTTTTTTATGTGTGGTGCTATATTCCTGTTTTCCTGGTTATTAGGCCTGAGCCGTCCACCACCGGAGTTTGCAGGCAGTTGGATAGAGCTGGGTCTTGGTGCTGAGATGAGGACCACCTGGAGGCCTCACGCCAATCGATATTCCCTGGAGTCTGAGGTTGTCTGTTAGTCCAGCGGTTTGGACTCGGAGCTCCCACCACAGGAGCTCGGGCCCAACCTCTGGCTTGGGAACCAAGATCCCGCCAGCAGTTAAGCACCACAGACTGGGAACTGGTAAATGCTCTTCTAGGAGAGGATGTTATCTCATTTCTCCTTTTGTAAATTATACTACTTTCTCCCAGAATGAAGTCTGAAGTGGACATTTCTCTGGATTTGAATCCCAGCTCTTCCACTTTTGAGCCAACTGGCTTAAGACAAGTTTCTAACCGTCTTTATGCCTCCCTTTTCTTATTTCTCCAGCAACTGAGCATGAGATTTTTTTCTTTCCCTGTATTCCTGCCAGCATTCGTCTCTATCCTCACCAGTTTTTGCTTTTTTATAATCTCTGCTAACCCAAACAAATCCAGGGCTCCGAGCCCGAGCTCGGCAACGCGGGCCTTGCCCTTCCCCAGGCAGCTTCACTGCCCTCACTTAGGTGGTTAGGCCGCAGCTAAACAGTGTTCTTTTCTGGGCCAAGACGTCCCTGCCTCAGGGACGAGGCGCCAAGGTGGCGCATACTCCGCGCCCAGGGGTCCTGCGGGCAGCTGCAGTGGCCGCAACACCGGTCACCTGACAGGCTGCGGAATGAACACCCTGGCGAGGACCTGCACACGTCACGGCGGCAGCGTCAGCGGTGGCTGCGACTTCCCGGCTCCAGACCACACCTGCCGCACCGCACACACTTGCCACACCTGCAAGTGTTTTTTATTGAAGTATAGTTGATTTACAATATTATATTAGTTTAAATTGTACAACGTAATGATTCAATATTTTTATGGATTATACTCCACCTAAAGTTATTACAAAATAATGGCTATATTTCCCTGTGCTGTACAATATATCCTTGTTGTTTATATATTTTATACATAGTAGTTTGTATTTCTTAATCCCATACATCTTTTCTGTCTTAGAGTTCATATGTATATACAATATAGTCATACTATTCATTTGACATTCTATGCATCTTCCTTGATTTTCACTGTTTTCGAAGGATAATTTTTAAAGACCTGAATCATAGTCTAGTGAATTGCTAGACAGTTAGTATAATTACTAGACATTTAGACCAGAGAATTTCCTCCTAAACGACAACTGGATAAAATATGCATAAAAGAGAGACAAAATAATGCCAACCGTGCCTACTTTTTTTTTCCATTGCAAACCCCACCTGCTTCCTTAGCTGCCAGCTGAAGTGGGGAGGTGTTTAGTTTGCAAGGGACCATTCAGAGCCGACTGGGATGTTTCTTTTCAAGGAACACTTTGTGCCCTAAGTGCACTACTTAGGGTGACTTTTTGGAATAATCTTCGATGTTCTAAAGGAAGAGGAAAGAAGAAACAAATATATTTGAGAACAGCTGTGTACCAGGCACTGTGCTAGGCACTTCCTTTACAACAACCCATGAAGGCTCCTATTTAGGAGAACTTACCGTGAGCCAGGCACTACATTTAGGAATTTTGCGTGTGTGAGCTCATTTGATCCTCCCTAGAACTCGAGGGAGTAGACACTATTATAATACCCATTTCACAGACAGGATCACTGTGGCTCTGAAGTCACACAGCTAGTATATGACGAAGTCAGAATGGGAATGCGAGTCTTTCTAACGTAGGCTTCAGCCAGCTTATCCCATGTCCTGTTCCAGGCTTGGGTGGGTGTTGGGGCCGGGGATAGAGAAAAGCAGGGTGGGAAGAACATAATAATGATGACCGAGAATAAAAAAGACAGGGACTGTGCCAGATTCTCTCTATACATGATCTCACTTCATCCTTCTACAACGATACTACATAGATGTTGTCATCATTCTCTTCACCCCGCAAATGAGTGAACGCAGACCAGGAGAGCTCAGTCCCTCTCACTGAGGTTGCACAGCTATAAATCACACGTGTCTGTCCCGAATGCAGGGGTGTCCGCCCCACAGTGCATGCCCTGCTCCTTACTGCCTGTGGCTCTTGTCTTCTGTCCAGGGGAGATGGAAGAGCTGGAGACCCTGTGGCTCACGGGGATCTGCCACAACGAGAAGAACGAGGTGATGAGCAGCCAGCTGGACGTCGACAACATGGCGGGTGTGTTCTACATGCTGGCGGCCGCCATGGCCCTCAGCCTCATCACCTTCATTTGGGAACACCTCTTCTACTGGAAGCTGCGCTTCTGCTTCACGGGCATGTGCTCCGACCGGCCGGGCCTGCTCTTCTCCATCAGCAGGGTCAGTACCCCTGGCGGCTACTTCCCTCTGCGGCAGCCAGGTCCAGAAAAGCACAGGGCTTCCAGAGAATCAGGGGTTCTTGACTCCTGGGTGGGGGTGTGGTGTCTCCACACCCTCCCTTCACCCATCAACCCTTCTTGGATTTGTCGGAAGGGCACCAGTTTCTGTGTTCATAAGCCAGATGCTAGCTAGAGATGGTAGGTGAATAGGTAAGGCAGGCCGGGCGTGAGAAAAATAGCAGAAGTGAAATTAAAAATAGCAGCTGAACCCTGGTGTCAAAGGGAGGGAACAATGGAGAACGTGGAGAACTAAGACAGATTGCGTAAAACCCACCACACCCAGAGGGGGCAGTCGTCTTCCACTCCTGCTGAGTATGGTTTTAGCGGAAGGCAGGGCCAGTCTTAACAGGTCTTCCAGTTTTTAAAAGAGAAAGCAGTCATCTGATTATATGTGAAAAGTTTCAACTTTTAAGTACTAGTAACTAATTCCATTGACAAATAGAAAAACACACGGTCCAAACACAGCCAGTCTGTGGCCTCCCTCATGAGCACCCAGATATGCTCTAGGACATTATTAAAATTCCTGTGTAGGATGTTACGATGTTTGCATGCATTCCAACAGATCACGTGTGACAAAACGAAATCTACATGCAAAGCAATGTTGTGTGTGTGAACGCAGCTAACAAACCACAAAAGTGTGTACTATGTAAAGGAGCCTGAAATGAAACACAGGCATGAAGAACCATGAGAAAATGTACACACATCAAACAGGAAACAAAATACAGATTCAACACCACATAAACCACAGCACAGAATACACACGCTGTAGTAAGTGCACTCACATTCAAGCCACGGAAACCTCATTACATGCTGCACAATATGGCGTGTGTGTGGCCATAAACAGCTACACATGGCATAATTCAGCAATAACGATGACAGTTGTGGAAAATGCTTATATTTGTAGGTACATATATGTCCCTGGCACCATATAAGGAATGTATACTCATCATTTCATTTAACCTACAAGCCAGTTCTGTGAGGTAGGTACTGATATTGGCCCAGAATTGGGGAAACTCAAATTTATGAGGTTAGAGGAATTACCCAACACCACACAGCCTTGCTGGAGCCAGGATTTGACTCCAGGTGGTGTAGTAGCAGCCAGAGCCCACACTCTTACACAAGCAACAAACATCAAATACAAGCAACACAAGAGATTTGATACAAATCATACTACACAACATGTATGTGCACACAACTCATATATATTTTTACTTTTTAAATACAAGCTAGTCACTTACTTGCATCACAATAAAAGCACATATGTACATATCGTTCACTTATCTTCCAACACAGTGTAACATTATCTATCTATCCACCTGGCAATCAATCAGTCATCCATCCATCCATCCATGCATCCATCCATTCATCTATCCATCTGTCCATCCATTCATTCATCCATCCATCTATCCATCTATCCATCCATCTATTTATCTACCTATTTCTTCCATTTACTCACCTTGGAATTTTTTTACTCTGAAAGAGTTTAACAAATTAGGATTTGAAACATGGTGAAAAATATGTGGTTAGAAACATCTGATTTTGTATGCTAATGTTTATTGGGAAAATGAAATAATCATCTAAAGAGGAACTTGTGTATTCTTAGTATTTGGTGGTTTTAAGAGATCCAGAAGGTACACATGGGCTTAGTCAGGAGGATTTATTTTCTCCATTCAGTGGCACTCTAAACTTGAGTTCTATGCAAATACATATTTCCTAATTAGCTTGATGGCCTCTAAGCACACAGATTGCTTAAAAATAACAACGTGCATGCATATAGCTAGGTATTAAGCCAACTTTAATCTAATTCTCTTCACCAGTTACTAAAGGCTTTCCATATCCAAATGATTGTGAGATTGCCATGAGCAAATGCACACTATTGCCTTTACTTGTACATCCTGCTTGTTTTTGCAAGAGTGTTCCCTCTGTCCAAGATATCATTAAAGAAGCCAAGTTAATAGGATTGTCACTATGAGAAATGGACTAAATCCCTCACTCCCATTCCAAGCATCTTGAGGGACGGTGGTGAAGGGGGGACTGGGCACAGCATTGCTGTGTTGTGCCTTGACAAGCTGGAACTGGAACTTCTGTCTCCCCCTGCCTAGAGGAGAGAGGACCCCATGTCCCGTGGGACACAAATGCAAACCTCAGATGCCTGCCCTCCTGGCACGGCCAAGGGTGAAGGTCAGAGTTCACAGAGTCATTTATTTTACATTAGAACCAAGTTTCTCCCACAGCTGTGACGTTTGTTTATTACGACTTACAAAAACGCGTCCTCTCTTCTGTGGGATACTCTTAACTTTTGTTTTCTCTCCGCAATGCTGTCCCTTTCACGTTGAAAAAACTATTCACTGTCACTAGCAAAAAAGAACCACCTCGGTTGTCTCCAGAGACGTGAGGAATGGGAGATGTAGCAAAGCCAAGGACCAGGGAAGTGGAAACCGTGGCATCTTCCCAACGAGCCCAGAGGAGAGCTTGTAGCAGCTTCTGGCTGACCCACAATGGGGACCGACAGAATAGAAGTCAGATACTGTCTTAGTCCGTTCGGGCTGCTATAACAAAATACCACAGACTGGGTGCTTTATCAACAATAGAAATGTATTGCTTACAGTTCTGGGGGCTGGAAGTCCAAGATCAGGGTGCCAGCGTGGTCGGGTGAGGACCCTCCTCCGGGTTGCAGATTTCCCCTTGTGTTGAAGGGATGAGGGAACTCTGTGAGGTCTCTTTTACAAGAGCATTTATCCCATTCAGGAGGACGCCTCCCAAAGGCCCCACCTTGGACCTCATGACATAAGCACCTACCTACCACTAATACCATCACCTTTGGGACTAGGATCTCCGCATATGGATTGGGAGGTGGGGTACACAGACATGCAGACCATAGCAGACACTTTAGGGATCAGGCCCAGGCACCAAGGAACCAAGGAGGACAGTATCGCCCCAGTGAGAACGGGGGCGGGGGGTGGAACGGAGCAAACTGTCTGGAACGGCACATTGAGTCTTCAATGCTAATTTCATCTGAGCCCATTATAGGGCCGAGAGGGCATCTTATTTCCACAACCCATAAAAGGTAGCCGGAATCTATGAATAATAGAGAGGAGGAAAGAAAGATCTCTGCAAGGAAGAAAGAAACTCCAGCCCAGGGATTTGGCTCCTGAGGTAGGGTTTAGGCAACTTACCTCATCAGAAAGCCGCAGTGGCTTTCCAGAGCAAGCCTGCAGCTTCGATCAAACGGGCGCTGTGTGCTCATACTAGTGTGAGGAGAGAGAGGTGAGGTGACAAGCAGGGAGGGCACATCGGGGATGACTGAGCAGCTCACACACTAGCATTTATGGAGCCCCTTCCACGTCAGGTGCTTTGCTTGCATTATCAGATCTTGCCCTCATACCCACCTTAGAGTGTATGATTCCCATCTTACAGATGTGGAACTTGAGGCTCAAAAAGATGTAGTTGCTCAGCCAAGGTCACAGGGCTAAAAAAGGATGGAGCTGGGGCTCATTTCCAGTGGATTCCAGGTCTCTGACTCTTCCCATCCTTCTGTAATACACTCCCCACCTCCTCATCATCACATCTGGAAGATGGGTCAACTTAGTTGGAGAACACTTTCATCCAAACCTGGGGTACAGGCACCACGTTGACTCCTTCCCGAGGCTTTGCCAGGCAGATCAGCACCTGGGAACTGCCTTAGCTGTGTTGTGTGAGTCCCAGCGGAAACCAGGGATGAGAAAAAGCAGTCAGCAGCCATCCTCTCTGCTCCTGAAACATAGCTCAGCTCCCTGGCCACTTCTGTGGGCCTCCTGCAAATACAGAGGCATCCAGCTCATCTCGGCGGGCGGGAGCACACGGCCCTGATGGCGAAGGGTGGAAGCAAGTTTTCAAAGTCTCTGAAAGGAGGAGGGGAGCTCATTAAAATAAAATTGCAAAGTTAGAAAAAATTTAAAAACTAGTGTTTTCGTAATGCTAACAAGAGGAAAAAAAGGCTATGATCTTGGCTGACTCAAACACGTAGGAGACACACTGATTTCCACCCATAGTAGCAGAATCCCTCTAGGTCATTGTAGGGGATTATTACATTACCAAATTGGACAGGGAAGGCTTACGTTAACATAAAAGATTCACAAGCACTGTGCTATGTGAAATACACGGTGCGTTTGTATGATTTTGACGTCCAGCAGCCCTGGAAGCAATGAGGAGACACTGCTTCCTGGGAGGGAACAGGGAAGGAGACCACGCAGCATCGAGAAAAAGACTAAAGGTAAGGCTGCAGCAGGTGGGAAGTGCCCGATGCCAGGGCCTTGGCCTCAGGGAGCCTTCACCGTGCAGCCTGGGGTTGAAGAGGGTCAGAGAAAGAGAAGCTCAAATATGCACAACTGTAGGCTTTTCTGTTTGCTGTTCCTTGACGGAGTGGAGACCGTCTCTAGAAAACGACAAGAAAAACGCAGCAGTGCAAACAGGTTGAGGCTGTCACAGTTCTGTGAGCATCCCTGCAGGTCCAGTGCATCCCCACCATGGGGCATTGATGGAGCCGCTATAAGAGTCCAGAGTTACCGACCCATAGTCCCCAAAGTCAACAGCAGCTACCGCATCCCTTTCACAAACAAACCCCTTCTTGGGCCGGCTCCCTGTCAGTCTTGGGAGGACCAGCTCAAATCCGGCAGCCTGGACCGAATTGTTCCCTTTAGGTACCGCAGCCAAAATCTGGGGGCAGGAGTGGGGAAGGGAGAAGCACAAGTCACAGTCCCTTTTGCCTATTATTGTAGAATGAATCAAGAGCTCTGCCCCTGAGTTACTTTCAAGGAAAAGTAAACAGTTATTTTTAAGACAGGAAGCAGGTGGAGTGGAAAACAAGAGATGTATGGATGGGGGTGCTTATGTCTGAGCTACCCCCGAATCCCTCAGTCACTCAGTTCCCTGGATGGATTTAAATGCAGCATCACTGTGTCATCAGGACTCTCCACTCTTCCTAGTAACTAAAACTCTAACTATGCTCAACAGATTCTCACACAGCCAAAACACAAAGAATATGTATATATTGAGTGGGTAAGTGAAAAGTCCAAGAAGGGAGCTCCAGGGGTTCAAACCATATGATGTCTTTTTATCCCACCATCTCTGTCTATTCCTCCAAAAAATGTCTGATTGACCACACATGGATCTCAGGTCTTCTTGTTTTTGTCGGGGGGTGGGGGCGTGGAGCTGGGAGAGACTGTTCCAGAGGTTTTAACTTGAAGTATAATTGGCTTACAATATTGTATAGCAGGTCTACTACATAGTGACTCAGTATTTTTATGCATTATGAAATAATCACCATAATAACTTTAGTTACCATCTATCACGTACAAAGTTATTAGAACATTATTGACTATATTTTCTATACTGTACATTATATCCCCATGACTTATTTATCTTAAAGCTGAAGATTTTACCTCTTAATCCCCTTCACCGGTTTCACCCATCTGTCTAACCCCCTCCTCTCTGGCAACTACCAGTTTGTTCTCTGTTTCTATTGAATCTGTTTTTGTTTTGTTATGGCTGTTCATTTGTTTTGGTTTTAGATTCCACATATAAGTGAAATCATATGGTATTTGTCTTTCTCTGTCTGACTTATCTCAGCATAATACCCTCTAGGTCCACCTATGTTGTCACAAATGGCAAGATTTCATTCTTTTTTATGGCTGAGTACTATTCCATTGTGTGTGTGTGTGTGTGTGTGTGTGTGTGTGTGTGTGTGTACATACCACATCTTCTTTTCTATTCCTCTATCGATGGACACTTCAGTTGCTTCCATATCTTGGCTACTGTAAATAATGGTGTGATGAACATCGGGGTGCATGTATTTTTTTTAGTGTTTTTATTTCCTTCAGATAAATATTGGGTCTCATGCTTTAATTGATAGCTTCAGTGTAGGGGTAGCAATAATTCCCCAAAGGAATCAATGATTGGAGATCCTTGTCTGCTGACTCAGTTTGTTTGTCAATAGCTGACTCTCTGGTATCCAAAGTCCAAAGATGATCCTGGGAAACTTTAATAAAAGTAAGGGTTGGTGACCAGGATGTTGGGAGGGTCAACCAAATCCTTACACGCCAGTTTGGAGGTGCTGAGACCCTTATAGTTGTATGAGGATTAGTGGATATTTTTTCTCAAACTCCATGTATGACTATTGGCAAAAGTGTCAGATAATCTAAATAAATCCGATAATCTAAAAGTGCCAGAGCGACAAGATAAGCCTGATGCTTTGCCACTGGTCTCATACATTTAAGAAACATTATCAGGCTTCAGACTGGATTTCACTGTTTCTCCAGGACTCCTATTAAGAAGGTCGTGTCTCACCTTTGCAGGTACAGTTCAGGTGTGAAATGGTTTCATGTCCTTGCTGCTGATGATGGTGTTTCGTGCTCCTCCCCACAGGGCATTTACAGCTGCATTCACGGGGTGCACATTGAAGAAAAGAAGAAGTCTCCAGACTTCAATCTGACCGGATCCCAGAGCAACATGTTAAAACTCCTTCGGTCAGCCAAAAACATTTCCAACTTGTCCAACGTGAACTCCTCAAGAATGGATTCCCCCAAAAGAGCTGCTGACTTCATTCAAAGAGGATCCCTCATCATGGACATGGTTTCAGATAAGGGAAACTTGATATATTCAGACAACAGGTCCTTTCAGGGGAAAGACAGCATTTTTGGGGACAACATGAATGAACTGCAAACCTTCGTGGCCAACAGGCACAAGGATAGCCTCAACAACTACGTGTTCCAGGGCCAGCACCCTCTGACTCTCAATGAGTCTAACCCTAACACGGTGGAGGTGGCCGTGAGCACGGAACCCAAAGGGAACTCCAGGCCCCGGCAGCTTTGGAAGAAATCCATGGAATCTCTACGCCAAGATTCGCTGACCCAGAACCCAGTCTCCCAGAGGGATGAGGGAACCGTGGAGAACAGGAGCTACTCCCTAAAGAGTCCTAGGTACCTTCCAGAAGAGGTGGCCCACTCGGACATCTCAGAAACTTCGAGCCGGGCCACGTGCCACCGGGAGCCTGACAACAGTAAGAACCACAAGGCCAAGGACAACTTCAGAAGGTCAGTGGCCTCCAAATACCCCAAGGACTGCAGCGAGGTCGAGCGCTCCTACCTGAAAACCAAAGCGAGCTCCCCCAGGGACAAGATCTACACCATTGATGGGGAGAAGGAACCCAGTTTCCACCTCGATCCTCCCCAGTTTGTCGAAAACATGGCCCTTCCCGAGAACGTGGACTTCTCCAATGTCTACCAGGACCATGGTGACAGTTTCCGCAAGGGGGACTCCACACTGCCCATGAACAGGAGCCCCCTGCACAATGAAGATGGGCTCCCCAACAACGACCAGTATAAACTCTACTCCAAGCACTTCACCTTGAAAGACAAGAGTTCCCCTCACAGCGAGGGCAGCGACCGGTACCGGCAGAACTCCACGCACTGCAGGAGCTGCCTGTCCAACCTGCCCACCTATTCAGGCCACTTCACCATGAGGTCCCCCTTCAAATGCGACTCCTGCCTGCGGATGGGGAACCTCTATGACATTGACGAAGACCAGATGCTTCAGGAGACAGGTAACCCAGCTACCCAGGAGGAGGTCTACCAGCAGGACTGGGCACAGAACAGCGCCCTCCAGTTCCAAAAGAACAAGCTGAGGATTAGCCGGCAGCATTCCTACGATAACATCCTCGACAAACCCAGGGAGGTGGACCTTAGCAGGCCCTCCCGGAGCATAAGCCTCAAGGACAGGGAGCGGCTTCTGGAGGGAAACTTGTACGGGAGTCTCTTTAGTGTCCCCGCAAGCAAACTCTCAGGGAACAAAGGCTCCCTTTTCCCCCAGGGTCTGGAGGTCAGCAAACGGAGCAAGTCTCTCTTGCCAGACCACACCTCCGATAACCCTTTCCTCCACTCCTACGGGGATGACCAACGCTTAGTTATTGGGAGGTGCCCCTCGGACCCTTATAAACACTCGCTGCCATCCCAGGCAGTGAATGACAGCTATCTCCAATCGTCCTTGAGGTCGACGGCATCATACTGTTCCAGGGACAGTAGAGGCCACAGCGATGTGTATATTTCGGAGCATGTTATGCCTTATGCTGCAAATAAGAATAAAATGTACTCTGCCCCCAGGGTTTTAAATTCCTGCAGCAATAGACGCGTGTACAAGAAAATGCCTAGTATTGAATCCGATGTTTAAAACCTTCCATTAATGTTTTATCTGTAGGGAAACATAGGTAATGGCCAACGTTCCGGAAGATAAATGTTGGATGTCCAGTAGTGCCCTGCAAAGAGCAAGAGGATTTAGGAAGGTATTTTTCTGTTGGTTCTTTTGCACATGGCTCCGTGCCATACTCTTCCACTCAAGGAATCTTGTGAGGTGTGTGCTGAGCGCGGCAGATACCAGCTAGGTGAGTCCTTAACCAAAAATCAACCAATAAAAGGGCAAGTCTCCTGGACATGCCCGCTAGGTATGTTGGCAATAATGACGCGTTGGATGCCAATGGTGATGTGATGATTTCCTATATTCCAAATTCCATTAAGGCCAGTCCACCATGTAGTTTCCTCATCAGAAATGCCTAATGGTTTCTCTAATACAGAATAAGCAATATGGTATGCATGTAAATCTGACACAGACAAAACAAGAATGCATCTGCACTGTAGTGAGATTGACACGTGCAAGAGGTTAGGAAGTTTGGATTTATAACTGGTCCAGCTTTATTGTTATGCCTTCCATCACAGCCCCGGCCCAACCCCAGAACTCCAGGCTCCCCCAAAGAGTAGCAAATCGGTGTGTTTGTGGTCACTCTGCTAGCTTCACTGTAGTCCATTTCCAAGACACCTCTGGAGTAAAAGGCCGGAAGGGCCCTCAGGCAGAGAGCTACAGGAATCCCTTTGGATGTCGATTTGTGTATTTCACAGACACTCTCTCACCCTTGGCTTCGATGGTCTTGTTCAGAGCTGCATAAACTCACCCATTCGTGTCTTCAATATCGTATAAGTGTGGATCCTCTGTCTATGACACAGCGGCCGTTGTAGTTTATCCTGAAGACTCCTGTGTACGTAAGTTTGCATTTCCCCCTTCTGGTGATGACTCAGGGTTGTATAGTATCTGTTACCCTTCCCCCGCAGAGTAACCATCACTCGTTCAGTCCCCGAATCACCATGGTTGCGTTTCATTGTGTGTTGCTGTTCCCAGTGTGGTGAATGTGGTGGCATGTGCCAGCAGCCATATGTGTACTGTGATCCTTAAGAAGTAAAAGGCCATCTGTCCGCTGAAGGCCAGCATGGCTGTAGCGTTATCTTCCTTAACGTCCTGAAATTCAGCTGGACACTCGTCCCCACCCCCAACCTCCTTAAATCAAAAGCCTTCAAGACATGAGAGACACTCATGCATCTACCCTGAGCAGCCTCCAAATTGTGGATCAACTTTAGTGGGACAGGTGATTTCTCTCTTCTGAAATAGTCACTCTATTGGAGGCAAACTGCCTCACTAGCACCAACGGGAGATGAAAAATTCCTCGAAGCATTTGTCATTTCCGAGTCACCTCCATTCTCACTCTACTCAAACCTGTGCATAAATGATATGATACTCATTTTGTAAACCTTGGGGGAAGGGTAGGGAATCTTTATGCGTGAGAAGCTCTTAGCACAGTGCCTGGTACATGCAATGTGGCCCCCCAAAATTAAGGCAGTTGTTATGACACTTCATCAGACAAGAATTTTCTAGTTTAAAAATTAAATATGATAGGGGCTTCCCTAGTGGCGCAGTGGTTGAGAGTCTGCCTGCCGATGCAGGGGACGCGGGTTCGTGCCCCAGTCTGGGAGGATCCCACATGCCGCGGAGCGGCTGGGCCCATGAGCCATTGCCGCTGAGCCTGCGCGTCCGGAGCCTGTGCTCCGCAACGGGAGAGGCCACAACAGTGAGAAGCCCGCGTACCGCAGAAAAAAATAAATAAATAAATAAAATATGATAAAACCCACAGCAATATTAATTGAACACTTTATATAGTTCTAATCCAACAATTAGTGTGTTTTAAATACATGAATATCCCTGAAATGCTTGGGCTAAGTAGCCACCCATTTTGCTGGGCACCTGGGTCTGTTGTGGTGTCATGTTACAGAAGCCCTAGGCTAAAGTAAATGAACCTGACCATTTCCTGGTTTCCTCCTGCATTTTGCTCGGGGTTCCCGGAGGAGGGGACAGAATGGCAGGTTGAAAAGTTATCTTGTTTCTTTCAGTCATGCTGTGTTCTGTTTTGTAGGCAATGCTTTCCCATGAGTGGGCAGGTGCCAGGAATAATTCTCTTAGAGCTTGAGGACTCATTGAGTGGCTCCCTCTTTGAGAAGGTGCACCTGACCTACAATATTCTTATAATGATGAAAAGTGGTTGCAGTAAAGTTCAGGGTCGGTGGTAGAGAGGCAGAGAGGGAGGCAGGGCTGAGAAAGTCTTTGCGGTGGAAAGGCAGAAGGGGCCAACCAGGTGCTGAAGAGGAACGCACTTGAATGTTGCCTTTTATTTCTTGGATGTTGCACCTTTACTGCCTCAAGACCCAACAACGGAGAAGCCTAGATTGAAAGACCCGGAAGAGTCCCCCCAGTTTCTAACCTTAGACACACCTGTGACCATATCATTTTCTTAGAATTTTCTGCCTTTGCCCTTCCACTGCATTCTAGACCTATACAGCCCCAGCCAGGATCACCTCCATTTCCTCACAAGACTGGCATGTCTTGACATGCAATGAATTGAAAAGTCTCCCCAGAATACAGAACAGCGGTACATCACCAGTCTAAAGAGGCTGTCTGTCTTCCTCCAGTGTCCTCCAAACCAGGGAGCTGCCAAATATGGCAGAGATCTCCAGGGAGAGTGAGAATTACACTTGGAATGATCCCATAGATCAAAAACCCTTCTTCTAATAACATCATTAGTTCTGCTATTAACCCCATGCCTCTCTGGGTATAGAAACTAAAAACATGGCTTTGGGAAGAACCGACAGTACTGTAGTGAAAAAAAGTATTATACACTTCCTTTAATACCTAAAGTGTTTTAAAAAAAAAATAAATAACTAGGATGGGATGCGATGTAATAAATAAATAAAATAAACAAATAACTAGGATGGGATGCAATGTAATAAATAAATAAAATAAATAAATAACTAGGATTGGATGCGATGTAATAAATACCACTTCCTTCCTCCACGAATTCACTGACTGTCAATAGTGATGATCCCAAACTTAAGACAATTGACCATTGATGGGATGGTCACTTTCCAAGTGAAAGATAGTGATGTTGAGCTATTCAGAGGTAATCCAAGTCATTTCAGTTCTTTGCAGAAAGAGTAGCAGGAATATAACATCCAGCAGTAAATCACACCTACAGTACAGGAGGTGATAAGAATTACATAGGAGGTGCTGAACTGTGGGTTCATACAGAGGGTTCCTCTGACACGTCTAGGCTCTGAGTCCTTAGATTTGTTGATGCCAAGGATCCAGAATCTCCGAACCCAAATGTGTGCCGGAGTTTCCTCTGACTCAAGTCGGAACTGGCATCCGTAATGATATTGCATTAACTCCAAATGGTCTTCTCCCCTTGAGAAGGACCCAACTAGTCCTCCGATAGGTAACAGTATGCACATGCAACCAACTTAAAATATTCTGTGTATGAGAGAGTCTTCGAGGATGCGAATTCTACTCTGGGAAACCATAGGGTTTCTGGAAAATTGTTTCCATTATCCTTACACCTGCAGGTTCTTAGGCCATCTCTAGTTTTAATGCTCTGAGAGGGCAGGTCACCAGTGAGTCTACTTTTCTGCCACTGAGGCTTCCATGAGAGGTGCAGGATTATAATCACCCTACTCTTTACTCTTGTGTCCTTTGCAAATCTCACTGCATTTTTGTAGCCAGCACTGTCTCATGGATTATACCCGGTTTTCTCTTCCCTGTTTCATAAGGTGCCTGAGAAGTGTTCATACGCAGGTTCTCTGATGAAAGCATTAGAATTCACCCGCTGTAGCAAAATCAGTCAAATCAATTCATGCCTATTTTCAGGGGAGAAAAAAGAAAATTACACCTTGTTTACAAATGAAATAGTCTCACTTAAATGGGACTCTAGCCAAGGCAGTTAATTAGTCAAAGGATCCACGGCAGCCACGCAGTCATACATTGTTTATTCTATTTGATATGTCTACCACTGATGTGTATTTAATATTCTGCATCCTTCTCAGGAAATGACAAATGCCCCGAATTCTTTGCAGATGGAATTGCTAATGAAAAAGAAAAAAAAGTTGGTGTTAATTAAATGGTGATTAAAAATTTATCTCCTTTAAACTTAAAAAGTGCAGCCTTAATAATCAGTTGTCATATAAATAAATAGCTTGCACTGAAATCCCTTGCGGTTTAAGACCTAAATAAATACTAAGCTGAGAAACCTAAATATCTTTCAGAAGAGCTGAATATATTCATTAACTTTATGCAAACCCTGTACTGTTTCTTTGTGCATAACTGTTGTGTATGAATTCTTAAAAGGGGGACATGAGTTGTTTCTGAAATAGAGCCTGTTTGTATTAAGCACAGCTAGAGTAGACATAATTGGACTTCAAGGGAAAGACCCACACCAACAAAAACCAAAACTGAATAGGTGAAAGCTAAACTCAGTGGTTGGTATTTAATATGACTTAAAGGCAATTTTCATTTGAATAGCAGTGTTTATTTTCACTTGTGATAAAACTAGACCTTTCTGGATACCCCATCTTCTCTTGGTAAACAGGGTTGCAAGTGCTTAATGAGAGGTTATGTGGGGTCTGTACTTGAAAAGTTCTCCCAACTTGCAGTTACCCTTTTCCATTCAATCCCTTTACATTATTCTTTGTTCTTATCTTATTGTATCAGAGGAGGTCAGCTTGCCACTTGGTAGAGATCAGAGATGATCAAATGCACTTATCCTGTGAATATAAATGCTCATGTACACATGTATATAATATACATGCTTGGTCACTACAATTCACAAGTAAGTGTATTATCCAAATAAAATTGTATATAATGTAAAGTTTATGTTAAAATTTAAATGGTGATAATGATATTAACACATGGAAAACCCATTCTGGTTATTGATGGGATGATATTTATGTAAAGAGGGCACTGTTTTTTTTAAAACATTATCTCAGTTCTAGGGAGGATAATGGAGCCCAAGTGGGATTTGGGTGTTGGAGTTCTTGGCCCCTTATTAAAAAATATATATCTGGGGTTAGGGGTGTGGGGTGTATTCTGCTCACTTTTACTCTAGAAGACAGTGCTGATACGGACATGTATGCGATTTCTGAAAACCCATCAAAGGGCATATTTCCTGTTTAAACTCCTTCTCCTCTTCCCCCACCCACACTCTTTCTGTGCCCGGAAGTACTCAGTATAGTATCAGCTAAAGGTGCCTGCCCAGAAGGGTCTTAGAGAACCAGAACTTATAGAACTACACCAAGGTTTGGGGGGAGGGGAAGGGAGATGGGAAAATTAAGAGAAAATGAAATTCCAAAGGGGCGGTAGTCATCTGTGTAAGATTGTCAGGTTGTCAAGTCTAGAACCCGAGACTTCCTGGTCCAATTCCTAGCTTGGTCCCCCTTTCCAGGCTAACTCGTTCCTAGGTTTCTCACAGGAGTGATCCGCTGAGTACCTCTGGGATCAGAGCCAGAGAACCTAAGAGAGCTGACCTGGCTATCTTTGCCTCTTGCCTTATACAGACCCACGCATCCCTCTCTGAATTTGGTTTTCCTTTAAGCTCCCCAAAACCTCCTGCTTCAGAGTCCTGGAGAAGAGAAACTTTTTTTCAGGGACCTACCTATTCCCTGGGAAGAGTTGATAAGGGATATAGTTTAAAACCTCAAACCAAAGTTGAAAGCTGGCAGTGATCACTGCGATAATATTGTTGTATTTCTCATGAGCCAGGGATGAACAAAGGACACTGATTAGCTGATGGAACCTGACTGAGTATCCACTCTCCTTTTAAGGACAATTTGGCATTGGGGAGCTGCAAAGGGAATAGAAATAGACTGTACAGTCTCTTCCCATAAGTAGTGTATGGTCTAGAACTTCAGTTCCCTAATGCAAAAGATAGCTGAGGACCCATGAAATGCATGAAAAAACTGGAAATGATAAATAAAGTTTTTGTCAGGAGATAAAAATTTATCTGATTCCATGCTCAAACAAACAAACAGACAGACAATCCCTTCCTTAGGCTCACTCCCAAGTAACTTTAGAGAATCTAGTTGTTGTTCCTGGAGACGCCCTTGATTATTTCCACCTTCAGAGACAGTACTTAGGGAACCCAGGAGCATCTGATCAGGTGAACAAACTTGCCCTTCTCGGTTTTTGCACAGGCAGCCTTGGATCTGGTTCCATTCAGTTCTCCAACCGTTGCCAAATCATGCCTCCTCCCAGCTCTGCTTTATGACATGTGCTTTAAGAAAAGGTTGTGGAAAAAAAATCCTCAAAGGATTGGGAAATAGACCATGATGTAAAAAGACTATTTTCTGAAACCTTTTTTTGTTTGGTTTTGTTTTTGACTTGTGAAGAATACTTTGGATAGTTCAGGGTATAAATGTATCAGGGAGGGAAGTAGAGAGAATTCCTGTTGAGTCCCAAGTGCCTCGTGTTGTGGCTGGCAAAAGAGAACACATCGGTGCCTGGAGAGAAGATGGGACAAGGAGATGGCAAAAGGGGTCAAGGTGTGTTTCAGAAAGATGGTGGAGTGGAGAGGGAGCTTATGTTTTCTCTGTCCTTCCTATTCTGTACGTTGCTGGAACGTTGGATTCTCTGTTTATCCCAAGGACACGCCTTGGTTCAGCACCTGAATTTAGAAATATCAAAATACATCTACATTGAGTGTAGACTGTATTCTAGGCGTGTCCTAGAATGCAATCCTCAAAATCACCTTAGGATGTTAAGTATGATTGCTCCTACTTTACAGATAAGGAAACAGGCTCAGATTGGTTTAGCCTCATCAGCCACAGAATCTGCTAATAAATCTGTAATATTAGGCATAGTCTCAAAGTGCCTGATCTCCTCCAGGGAGGTCAGAATAGAAGTCAGGAAAAGCGATATTCTGTTTTGAGGTCCCTGGGGCTATTGCTTAAGTTTCAGCCTCTGTGGTGAGGAAGTTGGTTGGTGTCCTACCCCTCGTCGTCCGGTTTGGGGTGTGTTGAAAACTCCCGGGACCCCACCTCTGTTCATGGTCCCTTCTGAGACTTGAATGCTGTATGTGTCTCTCCCCTGAATGCTTTTGCACTCAGCACTTACTTTTTTGGTTCCTGGGGAGTTATTTTCTCTACTTAGCATGTGCCTAATCTTAAATATCCCCTTCCTAATATCTCTTCTCTTTCTTAGTAGACATCAGGGATAATTCCATTAAACATATGCAAATAATATGCTCTCGCATATGTGCGGTTGCGCACACACACACACACACACACACACACACACACACACACACACACTGCCTTGTGGCCCCCATTAAAGCTCTCCTAAACATTGTGGCCCATTTTCAGAAAGGGCATGCTCTTTGCACCCTTCTGTCGCTTGTCTTTGCCAAGCAGACAGAATGACGTTCAGAGGTGTGACAGGGAATTGGAAATAAAGTTTTTGCACAAATGATCAAGAGTTTGGTAATCAGTATGACTGAGGGGCAGCTATTAAGATTTTTTTTCCCTTCTGAGTCTGTTCTATTTTTTTCAAATTGTCTTAGAGATACTTTCCTGGTCATTGACATCAAGACAACTGTTGCACCACTGCATGCTTGTTTGGTTTATCTCATTAAAGAATGTCGAATTGGAATATTTCCACCAGGCTTTCTAGGAGCCTAAAATGATGTAGTGTGTAATACACCGCGTAGGCGATGACCCCGAGGCAATGATGCATTCCTTTCTTGAGCCCCGCTCTCATGTTCTAAGCCACACCTCTCTCTCTTGGCATTTTATTTACTGTGAGGTGGGACACATTCGGACCATTTTATAGATGAGGAAACTGAGTGGGGTTTGAAGGGATGTTTTCCGGAGAGGTTCTGTGACTCCACCCCTCTGGAGGGTCATTTAACCTAACGTAAGTTTGTCCTAGTCCCTGAGAAATTCTCTAGCCTTTTACATCTTCCAAGCTGGCAGTAAAGTCTCTTAAGACAGAAAGGTTATTATTATTTAATAGCTATTTTGAGATCCTGTTGGGTCTACAAGTGCATGACAACATTCTCCCAGGGATGCTGAGCTTTGCAGAAACTGGAACACTCAGAAGAACAATTTGGCCAGTGGTATCTCTTCACTGGGGCTGTATTTCAGAGCACACAGCTCTCCAGGGAGCAGGAACCAAACTGTTGAAAACGGAGTCATTTCTCAGATTAACCTCCTCCAAAAAAGTGTCAGCAGTACATAGAAACGAACAAGACCAAACAGATTATCACTCAGAAATCCCTCTTATCTACTACATTTGTGAAACAATGAGTGCGTTTTTGCAATTCTGAGAACATTCCTCATTAGCAGTAGCCCTGGGTCATAACCTCTTCCAGTTAATTCTCTCTCACACCTTTGGGAAGGGTTTAAGATGGGCCTTCAAAAGGATATTAATATAACAAGTAGCCAATACCGCAGCTGCCTTTTTAAATTATTAAGGTTAATTGTTCTCCAGCAAACATAAGTTCGTCTTTGACATTTTAAATGCTTCTCATTGATCTGACATTTTGCTGTTTCAAGCTTTTAAAGGGCTCAAATCAAAGACTATTGATAGCTGAGCAAATAGTGAAGGTCCAGAAATATAAAAACATTGTCAATTTCTCCATGAAGAACTTTTGAATTCGACCGAGCTTTTTACATTAGCCCTCTAAGACTTGTTGAATTATTTCTATTCTCAGTTAAGCTAATTCAAACAAATGAACAGTATTGACTTTTCAAATCTTTTTTTTTTTTTAATCTTTAGTTTATAAGGTTTGTAGACACAGCTCTGAGGCCATGACCATTAAGTAAATGTTCCAGGGTAGAAATGAAAGATTCAGATGACTATTCTGGGTCAAATTCAGGTGATCATCTTTGAAAAAAATCCTGATGGATTTAGGAAGATGAAAGTGGCACTTGTAACATTTATGTTTCTCAAATTTTTCCCTGGGAAAGGATGTCAATTACTTACTTTTTTCAAATAAGAAATTAGGTCAAGAATAACATTTTCATAGAAAAGTCAGTAAGCTACTCAATACAACTAATTACATGGCTAGATATGGCTCAGATGCCTTCCAAGCCTGAGGGTCCCAAAATATTTATCAGTTGTTTTTAACTATGAATCTTAATTCTTGTTCATTCCCTTGCTAAAACAAATTTAAAAGCATATACTTTCCAAATTATGTAGTCGGGATAATTCAATGTAGTATATCACAATAGAATGTGCGTATGTTTATGTATAGTCTATATATTTCAAGCTGAATATTCAGAAAGAATTAGGTGCGTTAATTGGTGGCTTGAAAAAGAAGCAGATCATAAACATCGTAAATAATGGCCTTCTCACCCAGAAAAAGAGGGTAAACTATCCGTCTTTCACTCGTGTTATAAGACTCGTTACATAATAATACACAAGCTGGTCATTACCCACAAGAAAGGAATTGAATTAAGCAGCTTGAAAGGTCCGTGTCTGAGTTCATTTTTAACCCAACATGGATGGATTTGAAGTCCTTGTGCAGAGGGTTTCCATTCACAGCTACATTCAAACACAGTCTGAAACCCACATCAGAACTGGCTCGATCTCTTGTATGGAGGAGCCCCAAGCAAGCTGTGTTCTCTATTCAGTGGTTTTCATTTGGGAATAAGATGTTCACTTACCAACCGTAACAGTTTATACCTGTCATGTTTTAATCCACTGCATGAGGAAGTGCTAATAAGTGTATTAAATATTTCCAAGCATAGCTACAAAATTACACGTTTGCCTAACACCTTTCTATGATAGAGGAAGTATATACTATGGTTGTCTCCTTGTAGTACGTCTTTTATTTTTGTTCAGCGTGTTATCAGCTGTCTTAAGGAATGGGGTTTGAAATATGTTTGCAAACTGATACGTACATAACTCCCGCGGCAACAAAAGTGCCCAGTCATATCGTGTAAAAATGTAAATACAGGAGAATTTCATTTTTCTAATAAAGATAATTTCTGCCAATTGATATGAAAATGAGAAATGGAGCTGTGGTCTTTGTTGTTGCTGCTGCGGTTGAGGGCGTCACTAACGTTTCGGGCGGGCTTAGTGTTTGCACAAAGGGGAAAATCACTTATTTCCTCCTTTGTGCAATGGAGGAGGGAGGGAGAGCATGGAATTGGGAAGAATACAGGACTTGGCTTCAGGCTTTTACTGGCAAGCTTTACCACTGTCCCTAACCTGGATCTCATCTTCCTGCGCATTTCCCACACTTGTAGCATTGACTCTGATAATGTGGGACTTCACCTAGCCCTGTGACTTATGTTTCTGGAAAAGAGTGATGTTTAAAGACCTCCTCTCCTTTTGTATCCCAGGCAACAGCTGACTGCAAAGGACCACCCTTCTCCATAGGACTTCGATATGACCCACGGGTGCCCCCCTTCTCCATGCCAAGGCCAGACACAGAGACTCCAAATTCCCAATCCTTGCCTCATAAACGATTAGCGGACATTCTTGTTCCCACTGATCAATTGGAACAAAATGCTTGTTGAGCAGCCGGCACACAGCCTCCTCCTGGGAATAGGCTGGGCTCCGATTCTTGGGTCTGCTACTATCCAATTCCACCACTCCCGTTCATCTCACATCCCCACACCCTGTTCTTTCCAGTTTTGTTTACTCCCCCCTGTAAAAGAAACACTCTTTTTACCTAACTCTTGAGACCCCTGCAGAGCTTATAGTCGGAGCATTCTCCCTATTCCAATAGCCCTCCTCCCCCTATTGCAATAGTCCCTCCTTGCAATAATTTTTCTATAATCAAGTCCCTCCTTACCAAATCTAGATTTAATTTGCGTGTGACAACTCCCATCCCTAGATCAAATGACATTTCTAAAAAATCTGACCTTGTTCACTCTACCTCTCCTTTACTTAAAATCTTCAGCTTAAAACAAATGACTCACAGGAAAAGCCCGGATTCCATAGCCCAGCACACAATGTCTTCCAATCCCCACAAACCCCCTCCTACCACGTGCCGTATGCACCTAACATCTTTCTGCTCCTCTCCAAAGACACTATGAGCTCTTGGGGTTCCACGCCTTCACTCATGCTATTCTTTCTTCCTGGAATGCCGGTCTCCTCCACGTCTCCTCGTCAACTCTTAATCCTCCTTCAAGTTGTATCTTCAATCGAAGCCTCTTCGTAGTCTTTCCAAGCTCTCTCCCAGCAGCAGAGTTAACACTTGACTTCTCCACGAGCCAGCCCCTTGCACACCCATCTATCAAACGATTTAGCAGCCTTTACTAAACTTTTTAGTGTGTGCTATCTCTCTTTAGAATGTGAGCTTTTCCAGGGCTTTTCATATCCAGATGAAAATATATAATTTTTCATCTTTGAATCCTAGCACCCAGCCCGGCATCTAACAAAGAGTGGGCATTTTTGGATGGGTAGGAGAATAGCTAATTGGAAGATTGGGTGGCTGTTGGGTGGGTGAATGGCTGGATGGGCATGTAGATGGAGTGCCTTGGAATCTGTTCTTGGTTTACTTCACTCTCTGTCTTATCTACTGTTTTTTACCCAGACCTTGGACTATAAATGCCACCGATTACTCCTACGTTTTTATATTTGGTTCTGACCTCCCCTATAAATTCTAGACTCACATATCCATATCTATAATAGTAACTCCACCTAGAGATCTGAAAGACATTCAGATCCCAAAATATCTTAAAAGGTATATTGGGCCATCCCCCAGCCCCAGTAGAGATCTTATCCTCCCCGAGTTCCCCAACTCAGGAACTGGCACTGCTACTGAGCTGATTTCTCAGGCTAAATACCTTCTGGTCATCCTTCAGTCCTCTTCCCGACCCCGCCCCACCCCTTACATTCAATCCACCCACCAGCTCTGTCCGCATGACCTTTACAATACACTAAGGGCCCATCTGCTTCTCATCGCTTCTACCACCTGTCATCCAGATCGTCGCCTCCCATTCATACAAGTGCAACTGCTTTCTAACCCATCCGCCCGCTTCTTCTCTGGCCTCCGTGTCTCCATTCTCCATACAGAAGTCAGGATAATCTTTGGTTTTTAACATCTTTATTGGAGTATAATTGCTTTGCAATGGTGTGTTAGTTTCTGCTGTATGACAAAGTGAATCAGCTATACATATACATATATCCCCATATATCCTCCCTCTTGCATCTCCCTCCCTCCCTCCCTCCCTATCCCACCCCTCTAGGTGGTCACAAAGCACCAAGCTGATCTCCTGTGCTATGCGGCTGCTTCCCACTAGCTATCTATTTTACATTTGGTAGTGTATATATGTCCATGCCACTCTCCCACTTCGTCCCAGCTTACCCTTCCCCCTCCCCGTGTCCTCAAGTCCATTCTCTATGTCTACGTCTTTATTTCTGTACTGCCCTAGGTTCTGCAGAACCATTTTTTTTTCTTTTTCAGATCCATATATATGTGTTAGCATACGGTATTTGTTTTTCTCTTTCTGACTTACTTCACTCTGTATGACAGAATATGCCCAGAAGTGGGATTGCTGGGTCATATGGTAGTTCTATTTTTAGTTTTTTAAGGCACCTCCATACTGTTCTCCATAGTGGCTGTATCAATTTACATTCCCACTGACAGTGCAAGAGGGTTCCTTTTTCTTCACACCCTCTCCAGCATTCAGTGTTTGTAGATGTTTTGATGATGGCCATTCTGACCAGTGTGAGGTGATACCTCATTGTAGTTTTGATTTGCATTTCTCTAATGATTAGTGATGTTGAGCATCCTTTCATGTGTTTATTGGCAGTCTGTATATCTTCTTTGGAGAAATGTCTGTTTAGGCCTTCTGCCCGTTTTTGGATTGGGTTGTTTGTTTTTTTGATATTGAGCTACATGAGCTGCTTGTATATTTTGGAGACTAATCCTTTGTCAGTTTCTTCATTTGCAGATATTTTCTCCCACTCTGAGGGTCTTTTCATCTTGTTTATGGTTTCCTTTGCTGTGCAAAAGCTTTTAAGTTTCATTAGGTCCCAGGGTAATCTTTTAAAGACACTAATTAGATCATATCCCTCACCTGGTCTCAAGCCTTCAGTACCTTTGCATTACAGTCAGAATAAAATCAAAATTCTTCCCCATTCTAACTCCATGTTCCAAACTCTTACTATAGTCCACACTCCAAGAAAAAAGACGAATGTTTCTCTTTTCTCTTGCCTCATTCCCTGTCTTTGGAGCCTCTCCTTCCCTAGCCTTTTCTCTTTTTTTTGGAGCAGCCAAAGATGGGCCATTTCCAACACATTTTCCATTAACTGAAGTGGCACTAAATACCATCACTGCTATGAAACTAATCGGCAATTTGTGAGATGCCTTTACACCCAAGCAGCCCCATTTGGGGGCATAATTATTTCCTAATTAGGAGGCTATTTATACTTGTTACTTGGGACATTTGCTTCTGCCAGTGACATGGCTATCCTAAATGGCTCAGTTCTCTTTTTTTCTCCCCCAAGATTCTGCTGGCTGAAGCCAGATGACCAGACAGCCAAGCAAACTTAATTAACAGACAGTTCTGTTCCTGTGGGAGGGAAAAGCTCAAATTTGCTATCATTCTGAGGATAAAACCAAATACGTTTCTCTTGGAAGACCTTGTAGTCTTCCGCTAGAAACGGATTTTGGGGGGGGGGGGTCTGTTACCTTCTTTTCCAAAAGTTCTGATGAAATTTATTATTAAAGTTCACTAAACTAACCCATCTTTGTAAAAACCCTTCTAAAACCTTTAAAGCCCTCCTTTGTAGCAGGGATTATAGTCCCCATTTTACATATTCAGAAACCAAGGTTTAGAGATTGAAGTGACTTCCTTAAGACCATACAACCAGGTCATTGTGAAGCTGGGACCAGGGGTGAGCACATGTCAGCTGGACTTCATATCCCATGATTTTTCATCTCTACTTAGTGCTCACTATTACCTAGATTCCAATAGTGTACAGGCAGGAGCTGCCTCTGTGTCCCTGATGCCTTATATGCTGTAAATGTCCAGTATTTTTAAATAAACAAGAAGCAGAGAGAAGAGCCAGGAAGTCTGAGTTCTTGGCCACATCCTTACTGTATGACTTTTGTCTTTTCACTTCTCTTTTATTCTCATAGTCTTCTCATGCATATCTGCAAAATGAAGATTTTCAGCTCCAACTCTGCCCTCTTCCTAGGCATGTGCAGAGGCATATATCAATAAAAGATAACTTCTTCTGTACTATTTTTAATTCCAAAACTTAGGAGTTGTGTTCAGGGTCTGTCCAAAGAAAAACAACTTCCAGTGACTGGAAGTCCATACCATCTGACCTCTGCTTTTCTGGGGACAGAGGGTATCTCTCCTTGGGGGTGAGAATGGTCCAAGGATTAGAGGTCACATAGATCAGGACTTTCCCCTAAGGAAGCAGATAGAAAAGTGGCCCCTGGCTTTGTTTCTGAGCTCTCCAAGGTACTGAAAGTTCCAAGGATGTAGGTGTCAGGTCTTCACTACTCTCCTTAGACAGCAGATAGAAAAGGTACACATTTTTGCTTCTGGAAACTCCAAGGTGCTAAAATTTCTGGGGCTGTGTATGCAAAGCTTTGTGCACTATGGTTCAGCAAAAACTTCCATTCAGTGTGCAGGCTGGCAGGAGCCAGGGGGAGACTGTGCTATGACTTTCCATTTGAAAGTCTTTACCCCCCTTGAAGAAGTGTCCAGCTCTCCCCTATTTCCCACCACCCACTGATATGCCAGGGGGTTACAGAAGTTTTCTCTTTCTTTCTCTTGCCTTTCTCACACTTTTTCTCTGTTCCTGCCTGAGGAAGAAACAGCAACCTTGTTCTTTTTAACTCAGCAGTACTGCAGGCAACTGTGCATTCTAAAGGACAGCCTCCTCCTCTTCCATTTCTTCCTAAGCAGATAAGACATCCCAGTCCCCAGTTCAGAGGCTGGGCCCCAGGAGCTAGTGGCATCAGATGTGCTCAAAGATTTTGTTACTTTTGATTGCTTGTAGCCTTTCATCCAAACAAGAGCCAAGGAATACAAATGTACAGTAAAGGATAGAAGGAAGAGGGGGTCATTCTCCATCAAACAGCACCCAGATCCCACTCTGTGTCCCCATCACCAAGCACAATGAGAAAAAGCACACAGACTTCCACTTGAAAATTTATAATGCTGTGTTTCAAGAACGTGACTGATTACCTGTGGCCTCCCTGCTGCGCTCAGAGTAACTTAAAGAAGGCAGGGTCCAGTCTGACTCGCCAAACCATAGCATGTTTGGCTGACTTCAAGACATACAAACATCATCAGAATAGGGAATGTGGAGATACGAGCCTATTTCAGGGCAGTCAACATGCCCAGGAGGCGTCATAATCCACGGCATCCCAAAGCCAATACCATGGGTTAAACCATAAACCAAATTCTGCATATTTCCCAATCCCCTCCCACCATCTTAACAACTCACATTCCATCATAAACTGCAGGGGAGAGTAATTTACAAGAAGTGTGAGTATTGGTATTGCCTTCAGCAATTTTCATTGCTGGCCGTAAGGGATAAAGCTCAGGGTCATAAAGCTCACAATTTTTCATTAAAGATAAGTAAAATAACAACACAGATACATATTTTCAGTTGCCTCTTGGATATCTTGAAAGCATCCCAAATGCAACATCTTCAAAACCAAATGTATCCTCCTCTTTTCACCAGCGCTTTCTTCCCTTCTAGAGTTTTCTAAGAGCAGAGCGTCATCAGCTCCCACTCACCAGGCCAAAATCATGACAGTCTTTTGACTCGTCTCTCTCTCTCCTTCCTCCAGTTTTGGTTCATTTCCCTGTCTGTACCTCCCACGTGCCTCCTGCTCCCATCTTCACTGTCTGATTTCCATCTCTCATCTTCTCCTACAGGAATTATTGTGACAGTCTAATAACAGGTCTCCCTACCTCCAATATTGACTCACCTTTAATTCTTTCTCCATTTACCGGCAACGGGAATTGTTCTAAAATAAAATTCTGGCCATGTCATTCCCAACTAAAAGTCTTTGAATAACTCCCCATCACCTAACAGTGTAAAGACCAAGATCTCTGGCATGCCTGGCATGGAGTTTCCTGGTCTGTTCTTGCTGACACGAATTCTCTAACCTTAACTCCCACTACTTCCTTGTAAACAGATGCTGATCCAGCCAAAACAAACCTTTGTCCTTAAAAATACTGTTTCCTCTTCTTCATGAATATTCTTTCACCATCTGACAAATACATACATAATTATCTTTTACGTCCCGGCTCAAGTGTCACCCCCATGAATCCTTTCTCGGTTCACCCAGAGTTAGAGGCACTGTCTTCTGAACTCCCGTGATTTTTTGGACATTTCTCCATTGTAGCATGTTATTTGTCCCTTTGTATGTCTACATTCCCCTACTGTGAGGTTTCCCTTAAAGACAGTAGCCTGTGATCCAACAGACACATTAGTAAAGATGCTAATCATCAGGGAAATGCAAATCAAAACCACAATGAGATATCACTGCACACTCTTTAGAATGGATATCATCAAAAAGACAAGAAATAACAAGTGTTGGCACGGATGTGGAGAAAAGAGAACCCTGGTTCACCCGCTTCTGGTGGGAGTGTAAATTGGTGCAACCACTATGGAAAACAGTATGGAGGTGCCTCAAAACGTTAAGACTAGAACTACTAAATGATCCAACAATTCCACTTCTCGGTATATATCCAAAGAAATTGAAATCAGGACCTTGAAGAGACATCTGGACCCCATATTCACAACAGCATTCACAATAACCAAAATATAGAAACAACTTAAATGTCTGGCAGTGGATGAATGGATAAAGAAAATGTGGTATATATACATGCAATGGAATATTATTCAGCCTTAAAAAGGAAGGAGATCTTGCCATTTGTGACAACATGGATGGACCTGGAGGACATTATGCTGAGTGAAATAAGCCAGACACAGAAAGACAAATACTGTATGTTCTCACTTGTATATGAATCTAAAATAGTCATACTCATAGGAGCAGAGAATAGAATGGTGGCTGCCAGGGGTGGCAGTGGGGTGGGGAGGGGGGAAGGGGGACATGTTGGTCAGAGGATATGAAATCTCAGTTTTGCAAGATGAATACATTCTGGAGATCTACTTTACACATAGAACCTATAGCTAACAATACTTCATTGGATACTTAAAATTTTCCAAGAGGATAGGTCTTATATTAAGTGTTCTTACAATAACAATAGGGGCAGAAGTAAACTTTGGGAAGTGATGGATGTCTATAGCCTTGATGGTGGCAATGGTTTCATGGGTATGTACTTATCCCCAAATTCATCAAGTCGTATATATGAAACATATACAGCTCTTTACATGTCAATCATACATCAATAAAGTGTTTTTTTAAGATAATGAACTGTGTGAGGCACAGGAAAAGAAGTGAACTAGAGATAATTTGGAAGTCAGCAAGATACAGATCATAATTAAAACTGTGGATGTGGAAGATTATCTAATGTTAGCCCCACAAAATGCATGTTACCATGTGTCAGCACAGGTGGTAATATAGGATAGGGCTCAAGAGAGTGGTGTTTGGAGGTAGACCAACCTCCAACATTTCCCGCCATTATGACCTTGAACAAGGTAATTAATCTTTCAAAGACAGTTGATTTATCTAAAACTGAGAATAATTATATTACCACCTTCTAGGTTTGAGAAATTAGAGATAATGCAAAGAATGAAATGCCTATCACAAAGGGAACACGCTAAAATGTTAGCTATTTTTAGTTATTTATTCATACTTCAAATTACTAAAGACCTTCCCTTTTGCTCAGTCCTGAATAAGAGGCCTCAAATAGTTTAGAAGATGGTCTATAAACTTGTTCGTCTCTTGAACCCTCCACTGGTGACTTGAAACATTAGTCTTTTTTATTACACATTGTAAAGTTTAAAAAGTTGATTAATTTCATTTTCCAGTACTAATTTTCCTCCTTTTTTTATAGAGCACAGTACACTCACCCACGTGTCACCTACAGTCTCACTCTAATGAAGGACTCTGATAGCACTTTGAATTAGCTAAGTTGCTGTGCCAGGTCTGCCCATATACCAAGTTGATTCGAGAAATTCCTTACATTTTCTTTTTGTTCTGCCTGAGGAGATTATCATTTTTTCTATATGATATTCTCTGCTTTTCCAGTTGAGGCTGTTATCTGACGTGCTAGACTTTTAGATGGACACACGTCTGCCTTTGTTAGGGATTGGTTGAAATTTTGTTCTCTCTTTCTTTTTATAATGTAACCTTGGAAAGCGTTGTTGAATGAACATTACCAAATAAAGTTTGAAATAACATTGATTCCTTTAAAACAAACAAAAAAACTGTGGTCGTGGATGAGACCACTTGAGAGAGTGTGTTGGATTTGTACTGTGTCACCTTCCTGGTTAGGGGGGTTACAAGAGATATGGTGGAAGATTTGGAGGGAGAAAGCAGTCATTGGTTTTTATGCTTGGAAGGTCAGGGTAGTGCATACATGTTGCTGTTTATCTGACTGGCTCACCTCATTGGGGTGGGGTCGCAGGCTGACCTGCTCCACCATCCCCCGCCCCGAGTCCCCCTTCAGCTTCTCCGACTCCAAGCCCAGGTGTGTGCTGAGTTCCATGACAAAGGGTGTCAGCTTCTCGAGCAGGACTCCATGTCATCAAGGTTGGAGGCAGTGAGAAACTGACACAAGTTCTGTTCTCTTATCATGAGTTCCAGGCTCGTTTTCATGGGTTCCACAGTGCCCTTGCTCTTCTCCCCCGTCATATCAGTCTGCCCTTCCTGATGGCCTTCCTTGGAGACTTCAATCTTCACCAGTAGATGTGAAGACAAGAACCTTACGGACACTGTTTAATTGCATGACGTCAAATCCCTGTAACAAATCTATCATCTGCCTCTCTATCTATCTATCTATCTATCTATCTATCTATCTATCTCCTAGTGGCTCTTATCCAATTGGACCCTAGCTACTACATAATTTGGTGCCAAGAATGGGAATGAAAACCACATCACTTATCTATTGCTACAAAACCAATTGCCCCAAAACTTAATGGCTTCAAACAACAAACACTACCTCAAAGTGGGTCAGGAATTTAAAAGCAGCTTAGCTGAGTGGTTTTGACTCAGAGTCTCTCATGAGGTTGCAGTCAAGATGGTAACTAGGACTTCAGGCATCTGAAGGCTTGACTGGGGCTCGAGGAGCTCTTCCAAGCTCACTCACATGACTGCTGGAGGGAGCCCTCTGTTCCTCACCACGTGGGTCTCTCCACAGGGATGCCTGAGTGCTCACAACATGATATCTGACTTGTCTAGGGAAAGCGAGTGATGAGAGGGAGGGAGAGAGACACAGAGAGAGAGAGAAAGCTGCAACACCTTCTATAAAATAGTCTCAGAAGTGAACCACCAGCTCTTCCATCATATTCTATTCGAGGGAAATGAGTCACTGAGTTCAGCCCACACTCAAGAGGTGGGGATTAAGCTTCACCTCTTAAAGGGAGTATCAAAGAATTTTTGGCCATATTTTAAAACCACTATATATAGAGAGAGAGAGAGGGGGAGAGAGCTGAGTGTAGGAGAGGGCCAAGTATGTCTGACCTCATTTATCCAAAGTGGTTCAACTATTTTTTCTGTCTCTCATCTTTTGCTGCATGTGAGCAGATCTTGCATGCAGCCAAGCCCTGGAAACAGAAATTTCAGTATCAATTGTACCCCTCCACCAAAATTTTGAAACTCTTCCTAGCCTAGAGATATTTTCTAAACCTATGACCACACGCTAATGATTGTATTAAATTGCACCCTTATGGTAAACACCAAGTTGAATTGAAACCCAGTAGATTCATATTGGTCAAATGAATAAATTGATTGCATCATTCAAATGCCTGTTCATTTCCTCTTATATTCGTTTATTAGATATTCATTGAGCATGTATTATGTGAGACATACAAAGATGAATAAAATGGGACTTCCTTGGTAGTGCAGTGGTTGAGAGTCCACTTGCCAATGCAGGGGACACAGGTTCAGTCCCTGGTCCGGGAAGATCCCACATGCTGTGGAGCAGCTAAGCCCGTGCCCCACAACTACTGAGCTTGCGCTCTAGAACCTGCGAGCCACAACTACTGAGCCCACTTGCCACAACTACTGAGGCTGCATGCTGCAACTACTGAAGCCCGCGCACCTAGAGCCTGTGCTCTGTAACAATAGAAGCCACTGCAGTGAGAAGCCCGCGCACCGCAACGAAGAGTAGCCCCTGCTCGCCGCAACTAGAGAAAGCCCACGTGCAGCAACAAAGACCCAACATGGCCAAAAAGTTAAAAATAATAATAATAAAAAAAAGAAATGAGCACATACAGCAAAGGCTCTTTAAAAAAAAAAGACGAATAAAATATAATCCCTATCTTAAAGGGGCTCTCATTTTGCTGAATGTCGATTAATCCCTTATATGAGGCCTCAAGAGCTCTCAAAGGTGAATTTGCCTTAAGCTCTTAAGAGCAGAAGCCCAGCTTCTCCTTCACAGGGATGACTTCTTGAAATTCTGGATCAGCGCCTTAAAGAGGGGAGGCCGTGGCTAGAGGTAGGGTGTCCTCCCCTTGGGGCGGCCATAAGCTGGGTCTCTCAGGGGCAGACGTCTCACCTGCCCAAGGTGAGACGCCGCAGAAAGTCAAGGGCTGGGTCAGAGTGACTGTCTCTTTAGCCCTTGTGACATACATGAGGATTGAGTCAAAGGGAAGGTGACGTACACAAACCCCAACTCCTCCTCCCGCCTTACTGGGCAGCTATTTTTGGAGCAGGCGCCCTAGATTTACGCCACGTCACAACCAAAGTTGTCACTTTAGAGCAGGTGGGGGAGGTAGAATCAGACTTTCAGCTTAAAGGGCCAACGGAGGTTGTATAGCTCAGTGTGATGAGCAGATCTTTCATGTGTTGTTTCCATAAGTGGTTGTCTAGCCTAGATTTGGGCACCTCTTGTCATGGACAGCTCACCGCTTCCTGAGGCCATTCCTCGCACAGTGGATCAGGCTCTGCCTGTTTGAAAGTCTCTCCCGGCCCCATTGAGACAAACCAGCTTCTCTATAATGTCTACCCATCTGCCTTCATCTTGTCTTCTGGACTCACCTAGGCTAAGTTCAATTCCCTTTCAACAATAACAATAATGATGATAATAGTAATATAATGGTAATAAAAACTCACATTCTCAAGGACCATGTGTCAGACCCAGGATTGTGCTGTACCTACAATCTATCATTCATTCCTAAAATAACCTTAGGGTGTAGGTACTATTATTATCCCCTTTTCACAGATGAGGTATCTGTGTCAGAAAATAAATATCAAGTTCCACCAAGTTTTTATTTTCGAAGCTATGTATCCTCCCATTTTATTAGCATTTTGTCTTTTGTCTTTAGAAGCAACACAGTATAGTGGGAAAAGCATAGCAATTTGAGTGACACTGACCCAAATTAAAATTTCTTCTCTGTCTCTTATGAGATGCACCACCTTCAACAAGTCACTTAAATATCTGAGCTGCTGTCCCCTCATCAACAGGGTTAACATATTAGAAGGTCAGGAGGAGACTTAGAGGTTATGTGTGTGAAGTGCTTGATACAAAACAAATGCTCAGACAATGCTACACGTTTCCCTGTCAGTGCCCTGGACGCCATCACGACACGGTGGGGTCTGTCAATTGTGCATGTCATACCCTAGGTGTCTTCTGATAGTCACCTGGGGACACAACCTGTGATAATATGAGTGTTTGGGAGAGCACGTCACACGGACAGTTCATACAGTATTTCCAGTTGACTCGGACCCCGAGGTCTTTCCCCGCTGTGTGCTCTGCTTAGAAATAACACCCGTACCATGTTCTGGGACGGTGGCTATTTGGGGCCCAGTTGCAAGAATTTATCTTATCCCAGTTAAATTATAACTTATTGAGTCACTTTAGATCCCAAACTGTTGCCAAATGTCTCCCTCTTCCTTTGTCTTTGGACCAGCCTTGGATTTGGCGAATAGCTCTCTATGCCCTCGATCCAATGAGGAAACAATTAATCCTCCTTCTCCTTCAGCCACAGAGCCAATAAATCACAAAGTCCCTGTCCATTTCACCTCCTAAGGGTCTGTTTTAATCTGTCAGCTTTTCTCTGACTCTGCCATCGGCCCCCTGGTCCAGGCCTCCATCATCTCGTCCTGGACAGTGATGGAATGCTCTCAGCATCGGTCTCCCTGCTGCTTCTTTTGCAACCTGTGCATCACAAAACAGCCAGAGTGAACTTATAAATATAAATGAATGCACATCATGTGACCTCCCCGTTTAAAAACTCCCCATGGATGTCCATGGTTCTTCTGGTAAAGTCCAAAGCCTCTACTGTGATCTGGAGGCCTTTCCTGGTCCACCTCCGCCTTTCTCTCCAGCGCACTCTCTGGTCGCGTTCCCGGCTCCCTGAGCTCTAGCTCCACTCAGCTGCATTCAGTCCCGAGCACGCTGTGAGCTCCCTGCGGAAAAGGGAATCTGGGCGTGCTGTCCTCTACCTCCTTCCTCTGTCTAGTTAAAGCCTACACAACCTTCAGATCTCAGGATGGTTAAGAGCACAGACTCTGGAGCCAACTTTCTGGTCCAGCTCTGCATGTTCTGGCTGCATGACCTTGGGCACACAAATCACTTAACCCTTCTGGATCTCAGTTTCCTCGTCTCTAAAATGGGCACACTAGTAGCAATATATAATAGGGCTGCTGTGAGGCTAATATGTAAAGCATAACAAGAAAGCTCCGTGTCTCAGCACATAGAAATGCTATAAAAGCATTAATAACTATTATGACATAATAACAATTATAATTACTCAGGAGAACTTTCTCCAAGCCCTCAGACTAGGTCAGGGACCCAGGGTGTGTGTGTGTGCATGTGCGTGCGTGCGTGTGTGTGTGTGTGTGTGTGTGTATCAGGGACTCTCTACTTCCTCAATGTAGAAATTATTTCAGTTGTAATTTTGCACTTATTTGGTGGTTATATGCATTATACCAGCCCCTCCCACTAAATTGTAAGCTTCACAAAGGCAGTGCCTTGAGTCACCTTTTACTCATTTCAGTGTCTGGCCCAGTCTGTGGTACTTCTGGAAGTTCAATCAGTATTTGCTGAACGTGTGTATGTGCCTTGTTGAACACGGTGGGCATGTCTTCAGGCTGATTGTGGCTCTTCGACCTGTCTATTCACCCCTCTACCCACACACACCCTAGGATACTATCCTTCAGTCAGTTACAAGTCTTCCTGGTGGCTTGGTCATTAGTTTTCCATCCCATTTTCAAGGTTACAGGTGTAGAAGAAACAACGCCAGCCTCGTGAATGGGGAAAACAGATTCAAATCCCAGATCAGTTTCTTTGTATCTCCAGAGCGATCCTCTAACCTCTTTGAGCATCAGTTTGGGTAAGCTGGGAGAAAGGGGGAAGGGGGAGAGATAACATTAGCACCTGCTTTAAATAATAAGCGGATCACTAGATACGATGACAAAAACGGACAGCTATGGAGCAGACACCACATTCCCACTAAGGGCCTTAATCTTTTACACAATCGTCCCATTTAATCCTCACAACCAAGCTCTGAGGCAGGTGGCATCATTTTTCCCAGGCTGCAGGTGAGGACATGGAAATCTAGAGTCATTAGTACCTTGCTCAAGGTCACATGGGAAATGGAAAAAAAGAAAAACCACATTTGAGCCCAACCTGTGTGGACCCAGAGCCTGAGCTCTTCATCACCTTCCCTCTAGCCTCACGCACAATATTTAAGAAGCACCTGGTGCAGGTCAAGTGGTGGAAGCACAGGTCAAGAGATGCTGGAGGTGAGAAAGGCCTACGGGAGGAGGCGTGGCCAGCACTCGGCTGCGTACAGACACATTCATTCTCCTCCGGCTTCTGCAGCCCCTGAACACCCACTGACATCCCTCAAGATTATCTACTGACATCATCAACTACCCAGTAAGTATCAGGGTCTAAACAAAAGAGAGGTTTTCTAAGAATAGCTTTTATTTTCTCCACCCCACTGGCTAATATTGTCCCCCATCTACACGGTTTAATCAGAATTCTTGCTGATTTGAAAGCAAATATAATAACAATAAGAACACCACTTGTTAGCATGCAGCTTAGAAAGTGGCTCATCCCAAATAGTCTATTTTTTTTTCCACATGAGAAGTTTGGAGATTGTTCAGATAAGCCAGCTATTGCTTGGAGGCAGGAGAGTGGAGGGGTATTTGAAATCAAAGAAACCCCACAGAGAGTTATCAGTGATCTGCCTTTTGCTGCTGGGGGTTTGGAAGGAGATTAGGAAAGCATATGGTGTGAGTCAAGGAATTACAGAGTTGGGGGCAGAGGCTGGGAGATCAGGGAGGGGTCTTGGAGAAAAAGCAGCCCCCAAGCCTCCTAGAATTTGTAGTGCCTTTGTGACACACCCAAGGTATTCGCACACATCATTTCTAATCCTCATAGCAACCTTGGGATGTAACATTCTCCTGTTTTGTGGATAAGGGAAGTGGGGTTCAGAGAGGCGGGGTTAACTTGCACAAAATTTCCAAGGTTGTAAAGGGCAGAGACAGAATTCAAATAGCTTTGTCCCCCAGTTCATTGTCCATGGTGTGTGTGTGTGTGTGCATGTATGTGTGTGTGTTTAATTACAGAGCCCATAGGCTCAATCTCCTTTCCTCGATGTATTCTTTCTCTCTGTATTCTGCCTATGTCCCCACTCACCCTCATGGCATTCAATGCAAGCTGCAGGCTGACAACTCTCAAAGTCATGTTTCTAGCCTAGACCTCCCTTGAGAGCTTCAGACTTGTAAACTTTTTTGCCTACTTGACTTTTCCATTGGCTGTCTTAGACTTAACACCCTCCAAACTGAAACCTTCGTCTTATCCTAAAGCTCACTGATTCATCCTGCAGCCCTCCCCGCTGCAGAGGTTGGTACCACCATCCTTCAGGCTCAAAACAGAAAGCAGAGAGCCTTTCTGTGACTTTGTTCTCTCCGCCTCACACACACCATCACACAGCCCCTCCCTGCCTTCTCCCTCCATCCAGCTCATTCCATCTCTCCCTGCACCACTGCAACAACTGTGGTCTCCCTGCTTGCACTCTTGCCGACCTCTTCAACCTATTTCCTACTCATCCCTTAGAATGAATTCCACCTCTGTCAATGACCTTTAAGGCATGATGTGATTTAACCTCTGTCTGAATTGTATACCCTTTCAGCCACACTGTCCATCCTTCAGCTTTCTGAGTATATCAGCCTTCTTTATTCATTGGACCTTTCACAACTGGCATTTAACCTTCTAAGACTCCTCTTCCCTTACTTTCGCCACTGGCTCTTATTCACTGTCTAGATCTCAAAGTAAATGCCCTCTTCTCAACAAGACTCTCCCAAACCACTGAATCTACAGTATGCAAGGCATTCTTCATTTGCCATCTGTTTTAATCATTGGCTCTTTTTTGCTTACTGAATCTTCATTAATTATTATTCTTTACAACAACTCAGTGAAGTAGGCATATTTTCCCCTCTTTTCTGAGAAAACCAAGTTATGGGACAGTTTCGTAACTTGTCCAGGGTCACAGAGCTAAGAAGTTGCAGAGCCAGAACTCGACCCCAAATCATCCTGACTGCAGAACCAATACCCTGTCCACTGCACTGTGCTGCCTGCCCAGCTCATGCTTGGGTTCACAGTAGACGTTCAATCTAACGTACATCTCTCTTTTTTCCTCCGGTTTCTTATTCAGTGAGTTGCAGCTTAACTGAATGTGCACATTACCAGCCTTCTCTGCTCTGTTCATCTCTCCCGTGCTAGTAAAAAAAAAAAACAAAAACAAAAACAAAAAAACCTGGGATTCTTCAAATAAACTCTCAGTTTTTTCATAACGGGAGCATAGAGGGAATGCCATTCTTTTATTTACTAAACAATTCTGAGCTCTTTTTCTGGGGCTCTTTCACTTTGATTGTTGCTATTTTTTTTAACGTGCTTCCCTGCAAGACCTTGGAAACAGCCATCTGGTCCCTATTCCTTTACAGCATAGAAATGTTCAATACGGAGAACAGCAAAGCAACGTGACCTAGACTAGGAGATCAGGAAAGTCATCTATGATGCAATGAAGGCTGAGTGGGAGTTAACTAGGTGAAGAGGGTGGAGAAGAGCCTGTGCAAAGGCACTGTGGAGGAATGGAGCATGCCGTGTCCAAGGAAGGGGAAGAAGGACGTGTGGCTGGAACGCACAACTGCTCTCCATTGACCACCCTGGGCCATGGCGCATGCATTTGGCTGTGCAAAGGATTTTGTTCAGGCGGACGCGTTGGAAAACACTTAGATGGTCATGGTGAGTCTAAAAGAATGGTAATGATCATTGCTTTGAATGCAAAATGGTCTCAGTGAATAAATAGCCCTGTCGATGTCCGTAAACTGGAACTGATGTGTAATCTCCATCTCTGCCCACCTGGCCATTTCAAATGTCCTGTGGGGAAAGGAAAAGGAACGCACTGGCAGAGTCACCTGAACTGGGGTTTTTGAACAGCGCCCACCTCTAGACGAGATATGGTGATGTGGACAAGATGTGCCACCCAGACTGTCGCTGAGCATCTAGTCGGGGCCAGGCGCTGAATTCAGGCCTTTTGCCTACTGCTCGGTGGAACCCTGATGCTAAAGCGACAGTAAGGTACTGTTAGGAACGCGCTTTGCAGGCGGGGAGGTGAGGCCGGGCAGCGCGCTCACGTTGCTCCGCACCATCCCAGCTTAGTTTCTTCGCAGTGTTTGCCGCTGTCTGGAGTTACCGTGTGTATTTTGGGGGCGCTTGCTCTTGCCTCCGTGCACTCCAGTGCACGCAGCTGGGGGCAAAACCGAGCCTCTTTTACCCACCACTGCACCCCCAGGACCTGCTGCGGCGCAAGCAACCGAAGGTCTTCAATAAGGAGTTTGAAGGGGGGTGACGTCATCGAGATGGTGCAATAGGAGGCTCCGGACCCTCCCCCCGGCCACGGGTGCACGAAGAAACAGCTACCGAGCGGATCAACTTCAGAGAGAATTCCAGAAACTACTGAAGAGGCTCCTGCCCACGGGGTGACTGAGAAAATTCTTCAAAATGGGTAGGAACTGCTGAGACATAATCTCGCCATAAATCCCACCCCTGGCCCAGCCCTGTACAACCAGGAGGGGACCTCCAACTCCCAACTTGTCACTGAGAATCGAAGGGTTTGGACGCCTATCTAGCGCTCCAACTTTTCTGGCTGCTACCCTAGGGACTGGCTCCCAACTCACGTGTCTCTGGAAGCTAGTGGACTGGCATTTGCTGGTTTCCTGGGATCACAGAGAACAAAGGTGAGGCTTTAAATGGGGCTCCGAGCACTTCCTTACTCTTCCTTATAGCTGGCTCCAAAATAAAGCGTACGGGCATCAAATTGCCAGGGGTGTCTGTTAAAATGCAGATTTCTGGGCCCCAGCCATCTGTACTGAATCACAATCTCTAATGAAGAGCTTATTGAGTGAAGAATAAAAAAGCTTATTGAAAGCTCTCCTCAGCTGAGGCACATGGATCTTAGAGACTTGCCCTGCTTCTATACTTTTCCCCTTTCGCTCACCAGAACTCTATATCTAAATCAATTCAGAGCAGACAAGCTGTCCTGGAACACAGGAGAGGGAATTTTTAATGAGGGACGTCCTCCGGCTTTACCCTTCATTGTCAGAAACCTTCTGGAGAACTTAAAAAAATGCTTATCCTGGCCCCAATCAAAGGTGATTTCAAAGTGCATTCAAGGTTAAAACTTTAGAGATTTCTAGCTTGGTCTTCTAACAAACCCCAGCTCAGATGTGACAGCGTCACTTGCAGGAAGCTCCTTAGCCTTTTTAAAATGACATCTTAGAAACGAGTTTATGGGATGACTGGAGATGCCTCTACGGTTATTGAAAACATCCTTGGTTATCGCAGGATAGAAAGGGAACTCAGTTTCCATTTTCTCAACAAATCTCAGGTGAGCATCTTCTAGGCACATGGGCTGTGCTGGGATCCCCCAGACAGTGGGAGTGGATGAAGCAGCACTGATTTGGGGTCAGACAGTCCCAGTTACTGGCTGTGTGGCCCTGGGCAAATTACTTCACCTCTCAGAGCTTCGATTCCCTCTTCTAGAAAATGCAGCTCATAATGTGTACTTTGTTAAAGTGCAGAGATTAGAGACCATGTTAAGAAACAGTAAACTGGACTGTGCCTGCCACATAGCAAGTGCTCAATAAACAGGAATGATGAATAGTAATAGTTGTCATTTATTAAACAGAGATAGTTGAACGATATAATGTTGCTGCTTTGTAGGTCAAAAGCAAGTATCATTAGTTTCTTAAGGTTCAGCCCCACCTACTGTACTGTGGCTTCATATGGATTAAGGCATTCAGTCCTAACAATGGCCTTGTACTACCCCCACTTCATAAATGAGTATACTGAGTCCTAGTGAGGTTAAGAAATTTCCCAGGGTCACGCTAGTAAATAGCAGTGTCTGCCTGGAATTCATCTCCCAGAAATTTCCACGCTGATTCATTCTCTTCCTTCGGGTTTTAGCTAAGTCACTTCTGCAGGGGGGACTTCCCTGACCCCTCCCCTAGAGCCCTTCCCTGCCCCCTTGTCACCCTCCCAGCTTTGTTTTTGCTCACATCACTCACTTCTATCTGCTGTGTTCTTGCTCATATTTTGTTTCTCTTCCTCAACTTGACTTGGAACCTTACGAAAGCAAGGATCCTATCTTAGTGACAGCTAGAGACCCAGCACCTAAAGCAGTGCCTGGCACACAGTAGGTATATAATAAATGCTGAAATGAATGATCAAAGGAGCCAGACGGTCTGGTTCAAGTTCTTAGCTGCTGCATTACACCACCGCTTTTGCAGGGTTATCACCAAGGTTCTATCACTTTAAGATTTGATGCTTAATTGTCTTCCACATAAAATAGAGCCCAGAACTTGGAGGAAGAATCTGGGGAAGGATAATCTGCCTCCCCCAGTGTGGGATCTATTTTCCTGCCCCCTCGATCAAACGCATCATCACAAATGCGCGCACAGATGGAGACACATCATCCATAGCTTACATTGCTTTTGCTCCAGAGTTGGGGGCGGGGGACTTGATCATAAACTCCCAGGCAGAAAACCATGGCGACAATCCTCTGGTTCTAATAAAGGTTTGATGAGTCAGTTTCTTGAATGACTATAGCCAAACTGAGTCTGATCACATTCATTTTTAAAAGGCTATGTTTCAGCCACATAATTTCATAGGAAGAATTGTTCTGAAGGTCATTCCCAGCATCATTTCACACAGGTGAAATGCTTCTGGTGGTGATCAGGAATGCTGGGTGTACCTTCTCAGAGGGGGTGAAGTGTGAGGGGATCCATCCCTCTAGCAGTGTGTCCTGTACCAGAACACTCACCATTTATGTCAGAGAACCCCATAAGAATCACACATGATGCATGGCCAAGTGTTTTCCAGCGTCTTCAGATCTCCTTCTCTCCACAGGCTGGGATCCTTGAATCTCCAGCTTCAGGCTCTCTGGATAGAGATATACAGTAATGAAAAGAAGATCGTGTGTAGGGTCAGACATTTGAGTCTGAATCTTGGCTCTGCCTCCTCCCAGCTGTGTGACCTTAGAGAAATTGCTTAACCTCTCTGAGCTCTGAGTGTCAATGTTTAGCAGGAAAAAGTGTCCTTGAAGTCCTTCCAGAAAGAGAGACTAGAATCGGATGCCATAGGTGTCACTTTCAGTGCCCGCATATTATCAGAGAAGCCCTGGTCCTGTGGGTCTGAGAATAACTGGTTAGTACCACTGTGTGGGCTACAAATAAAGTTTTACTCTTCTTTATTTTCTTGCCTGGGATACTTACGCAACACTGTAATATATCTTCTCCCCAAAGTTAGTTAGAAATACAATCTTTAATTTTTTTTGAATTTTATTTATTTATTTTTTATACAGCAGGTTCTTATTAGTTATCCATTTTATACATATTAGTGTATATATGTCAATCCCAATCTCCCAATTCATCCCACCATCACCACCCCGCTTTCCCCGCTTGGTGTCCATACGTTTGTTCTCTACATCTGTGTCTCTATTTCTGCCTTGCAAACCGATTCATCTGTACCATTAGAAAAACAAGTTTTAAAAATCACCTATAATCTAACCAATCACCATTGGGTGTCTCCTACCCGATATTTTTCTGTGAAGATATAAAGGGAAAATATTATTTTTAAGATCCAGCCAGAAATTTCTTTTAGTGTCTGAAATAAGCCATTGGAGAGCCATTTGCTGTAGAAGATGAGCTTGTGGATATTGGTGTCCTTCAGGAAGAGAGAGAGAGAGAGAGATTCTCCTTGTGTAGAATGAGAGAAAGGTATACGTAGCTCTTCTCTTGAGAGGGAGGGGTAAAGAGAATAAAAAGAGAGGAGAGAGGCGTTACCAAGACTGTGTGCAGCTATGGGCTAGTGGAAATCTAGGGGAGAAAATGGACATTTGAATGAAAAGGAATACATATATTACCCAATTTCAAATTGTTCGTCAGTTTTCTTTGTATGCATTCAACTATATTACATTCACCAATGCTCTGTATCTGTGTGTGTGTGTGTGTGTGTGTGTGTGTGTGTGTGTGTGTGCTTCAGGAAAGCCTGGATGTCAATCACACTGGTTCAGTGTGATTGACATTCAGGAGGCAGTGGAATGGAGGCAGTCTGAGAGCATCAGAATCCTGAAGACACAGGTCACCTCAAGATCCTAACCACCCCTTTTTCCCAATAGATAATTAACTGAAAACCTGGACTTCCATGGGACATGACACTGCATGCCCACATTGATCTCACCTCTATTCCAAGAGGAAAGAGGGTGCGTGAGAGTGTGAGGGGCAAGTGTATGAAAAGTAGGATGCTTTGGGCGGTCAGACACACAGCTAATTGCAGGCAGCGATTTCCTTATCCACACACCCTCCTCATCACCACAGACTCTGCATTCACTGATACGCATGGCAATTTTATTTTGTAGTTGGGGAAGAAAGGAGGAGTTCTGATTAAGAATCTTGGAAAAAGATCGATGGAGCTATGACTGAATTTCCTTATGAGGTAGGGCTGTTGGAAACCCAACTTAGACTTGCATAAACTGAGAGAGAAAAAGGGGGAAGGGTGGGAAAGAGAGAGAAGTGACTTGTCTCATATCTGAATAATTCAGTAATATTGGCTTCAGGAATGGATGGATCCAAGTGCTTCAGTGCTGTCACCTCCCTCTATCTCTGGTCCCCGCTTTCCTTTGTGTTGGCTTCATCTGCAGATGTGCTTTCCTTATGAGGTGACAAGATGCCACCAAGAGTTCCAGCCTTTTATTCTAGCCACTAAGCAACCACCGGAAAGAGAGCTTCTCTTCCCCAAGACATCTAGCTAGCGTCCCAGGGCTGACTCCCAATGGCTCTGACCAACTTCATTAAATCTGTTGGTGTGGACAAGAGATAGAATGTGTGTTATTGGGAAGGTGATTCCCAAAGGAAGGTTGGGGTCCTGGACGTTGCAGAGGACTTGAGACTGGGCAAGCAGAAACCACAGTGTCTGTTTCTGCCCTGGTTCCCTGGATTGATTTTGGTCCCTTTCATTAAAATCCAAAAGCCATCCTCTGCCTCCTCCCCAAGACCTAAGCCTCTTTCCTGACTCCTTTTCACACAGATGCAAAGAAAAAAGGCTCCCAACCAGCAGCAGCAAAGAATGAGTGCAGTTCAAACATCAGGTCCAACTCTTCACCCCATCCCCATCTCTTCCCATTAACTGACTTTGAGCATAGACCTGGGTGTTCATCTCTTACAAGAGTGGGACCTCAGCCCTCTCAGAATTGGAGAAAGGGGTGGAGAAAGGGCATGAGGGCCCAATGGCGTGGGGAGGCTCGTCACTCCTTAGTTGGAAGAAAAACTTAGGCGAGGGAGGACCGATCCATGGAAGCTTTGCCGTTGCCCTGGAAGCTGCCGGTGTCTGTGCTCGAGGAGCTCTGGCTGCAGTTAACTGAACCCAGGGATCAGGAGAAGGAGGAGGAAGAGACAGAAGATCCCAGGGTTTTTTGCAGACTCTGAGTGATTCAGGAGCAGAGGAAGTTAGTGGCTTTCTTTATGGACTTTCAACCTATCAGGCAAAGATGATCCTACCCATGAGGACTGGTAAAGGGGAGTGGTGTGCCCACTGACAACGTAGTGTTCCCAAGCCTGAGCTCTGGGATTTCCTTATCTATAATATGTGTGTATGCTAGATTGATTTCAAAAGTGTCCCTGAGTCTTCACCACTCCCGGCATCCATTACTTTGCAATGTGACCTTGTAGTTTCTCTGATCAAGAGGTGGAGTCTACTTCTTCACCCGTTGAATGCCAGCTGGCCCCAGCATTTGCTTTAGTCGGTTGTCATGGAGGTAACAGCACATGCCAGTCCCCAGCTGAGGTCTTAGGAGGTCTTGTGTGCTTCCCTGTTGTTCTTGGAAACTTACCCAGCGGCCATGTGAACAAGCCCAGGCCATCTTGCTGAATGATGGGTGACACGTGACCTCCACCCCAGCCAACTGCCAGCCAACCACCAGGCATGTGAGTGAGGTCATCCTGGAGCAGCCAGCCCCAGCCAACTGGTCAACCAACCATAGATGCAACCAGTCAAGATCACTCAAACGTTTTAAGGTACGAGATGATGGGGGTCTAAGAAATGAGGGGAAAGAAACCCTGGGAGAAACTTAGATGGCTAAGAGAACAAAGTAAAACAGTTCCCTCCTCACTCCCCACATCTTATTTTGAGCCTCACATCTGAAAGCAGAGGCTTGATATCCTAACGAGGCTTAGCCTATCCATCAAAATGATCAATATTCCAAATTGGCATCCACACACCCACAGACTTTTACTTTCCTGAACAATGCCCTGATTCACAATAGCCCAAGAATGGCAGTCTGTATCCTTTCCAGTCCCAATGAGTCAATGTCTTAAAAAATAGGTATATATTTAGGATTTCCAAAAGAGATAATGAGCAATTGCTAATAATTATTTGAAGCCATTAGAGTTGGGCCCAGCGCAATTAATGCTACTGTTGAATTTTGATAATACCAGAAAGATAATTTAAGCTCAGTGCAAGGATGGATGCCAAGACATGTTCAACAATTGAACGGAATTTTCAAACATACAGATGTAATCTTTTCAAGCAGCATGAATTCAAGTGAATTGAATTGCAATACAATGATGGTCTCTTGTACATTTCCTAGAACGTTCAGAATTGAGAGGCAGATGTTTTCAGGGAGGGAACAAGCTTGGAGGAGTCTGGCCTGCTTCATCAGGAGCTGGACAGGGTGCTGACATGTAGCACCAATTCAGACCGGAACAGTGGCTGCTCTTTGAGTCAACTTTGAGTCGTGACTTTTGTATTCGTTTCCTGGGCTGCTGTAACAAATTACCACAAACGTGATGCCCTAAAATAACAGAAATGTATTACCTCACAGTTCTAGAGGCCATAAATCCAAAGTCAAGGTGTCAGCAGGTTTGGTTCCTTCAGGAGGCTCTGAAGGAGAATCCAAGGCATGCTTCTCTTGCAGCTTCTGGTGGCTGCTGCCAATCCTTGGCATTCTTTGGCTTCTAGATGCTGTGCTCCAATGTCTTCACGAGTCTCCATATCACCCTCTCCTCTGTGTATCTTCTCTTCTTCTTTTATCTTACAAGGACACTTGTCATTGGATTTAAGACCCACCGTAATCCAGGATAAAATCATCTCAAGACTGTTAATTATATCTGAAAAGACCCCGTTTTTCAAATAAGGTCACACTTCCAGGTTGTGGGTGGGCATATAGTTTGGGGGGCCACCGGTCAACCCACTACAACTTCTAAGGCAGGAGGCTCCCGCCCACCTCTGACTTCACCTCCTACCAAGCTCCCCATCATTCCAGGCACTCGGGCCTCATGACTGTTCCTCAAACACACAGGCTTCGTTCTTAATCAGGAATGCTGCTCCTTCTTCCAAGAATGTTATGCTGCCTTTTGCAGCCATTCAGGTCCCAATTCCAGTGTCTCTGTCTCAAAGTGACCTTCCTTGATTTCTCTATATAAACTGACACCCCATCTCCAGTCTCTCTTCATGACATTCTTCTGTTTTACTTTATTCATGGCATTTGACACCATTTGAAATTACTGTAGGTACCTGTTTATTCTTTTGTCTCCCTTCACTAAAATATAAAGCTCCATGAGATCAAGGACCTCCCTGCCGTATTGATTGGAATAACATCTCTATCAATCTGAGCAATTTCTGTCGTGTTGTAGACACTCAATGAAGAGTTGTTGAGTGAATGACTGTATATGCCACCCTGGGCATCACAAAGTCAGTTTCATAACTTGAGAAATTGTCTGACCTTCCGAAATGAGAGGAGTTTTTCAGAATCAAGACCTCAAGTTATGGGACAAGGAGAGAGGACTCTCGTCCACAGGGAGAACGGATGTGTGGTAGAGCCCAGGCATGACTGTGTTTTATAAGCACCATCATATGATTCTAATGCGGCAGTCAGGATTGAAGACCAGTCATCTAAGACAGTCACAGCAATTCCATTCCTTTTGTCAAGTGATTGTTATAGTAATCTGGGCATGTGACATCAACATAGTCAGTAAACCATGAGGCCAAATCAGCTGGGGATATTCTGGGAAAGCTTTTCTTCCATTTAGAAAAAGGACACAGAGAGAGATTGTTTTCCACCCCTGGGTAGCACTCTCCTTGTGGAATATAGACCAGACCTCTCCTGTGTGACTACAGAGAGATTTCACTGCACGTGTCACTTCTTCTGTAGTTTTTCTATCAGTTGTCCTATTGGCAGTCATATAGTAGAGACCTAGTCTATTTTCCATCATCCAAGGACATGGGCTTTTCTGCAGGGTTCCATGGTTGAGAAACTAAGGCGCATAATGATGTGCCTTTATGTTCTTTCCCTCTTTTTGGTATGCCAGCATCAGATGGGGCTTATTCTTACCTCGTGGCCTCAAGATGACTGCTGCAGTTCCAGGCATCACACAAAGGCAATGCCACCCAGGGTCAGGAAAGAGGTTATAAATATCTCATGTCTTTCTTCTCCATGGACCCCACTTTCCTGTAGTCCACCCCCAGCTGACTGAGACTTCAGGGTTCATTGGCCAGCTTTATGTGTGCACCGACATAAATATGATGCTGTTGGACAATGATTCTCTGGGAATAGGAAAGTCAATAAATAAAGACTCCTAAGTAGCAGAAAAAAAGAGCCCTGGAGTTGGAGACCACAGTGACCTGGGTTCAAATACCAGCCCTGGCTCCTTATCCACTGTGTGATCTGGTGGCATCCCAGGCTGCAGCTTCCTCTCTGTAAAATGGATAACTGGCTCTCCTGCTCTTAGTTCTCCTTATCTCTTTCTCATGCCTGAGAAGCCAGAACCCAGAAAACCTCAGTGTTCTTTAGGCACCTTCGATTTTTCTCTTCAACAAGCCACTCGGAGATGCCAAAGGAAACCAATTATTAAAGAGATTTACACCCCAGGCATGTAAGCATGTGCTAATTTGCTGGTTATAAGCTGGAAAACAGTTTCAACCAGGTGGAGGTGCCCTGCCCCTGACACTGGCCACCAAATTATTGCCATCTTACTTCTCTGAAGGAGGCTCTGCTATAAGATAATAGAGGGAAAAATACGGGCTCTTTTCAACCCTTTACTCCAAATTCTGCTCTGGCTTAAAAGCCTTAAATATTTTCAAGTGCTTAAAAAAAAATAAAAACCTCCTGGATGGACACTCTTAATATATCTGTGAAAGTATGCCTCAAAGAGGGGATGGACTTGCACTTGCGAGGTTAGAACGCATCATATCAAGTGAAATATAAAAATCTGAATTCCCAGCCCCCTCCCATAGCACTGATGGTCACACTTGTTTGTGGTGTTCAAGGAAAAGCATCTTTGACTTCCTCTCTTAAAGCGACAGTGCCCCATCAGCACCTGCATGATGAGCCGTTAAGGTTTCATGAACCAGCCAGCAGCACAGCCCCCAGCTGCTCAGAGACCACCCGGCCCTTGTCCTGGCAGTTCTCACATATCCCGGATCTCATCCAATGGACTTCAGCAAAAGTTGATTTATCACCGCTAATGTGAGAATGTATTTACTGCTCGCCAGGCACTGTTCTAAGTATATTAGCAATCACCACTGAAATTTACATTGAACATGCCACGTGTGAGACATGGCTTCACGTGCTTTATACATACATTTACTGCATTCTCATAGTAACCCTATGAGGTTCTGCATTTGAGCAAACAGGCTCAGAAAAGTGCAGTAAATTTCTTGAGCTTTTTCAACTAGGGAGGGGCAGAGTCGGGTTTCAAATCCTGATGCAAGTCACAAATGTATACATTACATAAGTTAGTGTACTTCACATGAATATAAATGTACTATACGGAGATGTGTCTTGCAACAGCCTAAACTTTGTACCTAAACTTTCTGTATGTGACAGTGTGGGAGTGAGGAAACTACTCTTTTATTTTTAAAGTGTAACCGAATTATACTGTTATTTTATTTCCAGGAAAAAACAAAGGCTTTGAGTTCTGGGCAAATTGCAGACACTTACTTCTACCAAGTAGAAGCCATTTCCTGTCCAGTCACAGCTTTTGCTCTGTAGCTGGGAACACGATTCCTGTTTACTAAGTGCTGACACACTTTACTATGTACTACAGTATAGACTACAGTGTCGTTTACTAGATAGCCACTCGGGTAGAGCTGGGATTTGAACCCAGGTCTCAGGACCCCAAAGGTCCACTAAAAACGGTTTCTTTCTATGAATAGGACTGTTCTAATATTCCAGAAACACTTTGAGGGCATCTGCTATAACTAAGCATGTATCAGACAAGAGAGGAGCAGAATTAAGGCTGCGAGATGGGCTTGAGGGTTCACACAAATGTTTACTGGGCATAGACTGTGCTAAGCACTAAGTTAAATGCCACAGATACCGAGCTGGAAAATTAGACACAGTCCTTGCCCTGTGGAGTCTAGTGTGGGGGACTATTGTTAAACATAGAATATAATGGATTCTATCATTTCAGACTGTGAAAAGAGCTATTAAGGAAAACAAAAGGGAAGGTCTCATTTAGCTGCGGGGGGGAGGGAGAGGTTAACCAGGAATGTCTGCTTTAAAGATATGATATATGATGAGCCCTCAAGGATGGGGCCCCGTTTGCAGATGAAGAGTGAGGTGGAAGTGCATTCTCGGCAGAGGTAACAGCGTGTGCAAAGGTCCTGAGGCAGACATGAGCTTGGCACTTGGAGGAACAGAAGGGTTAGTGTAGCTGTATTAATATTGAGAGGGTCTAGGCCACAGGATGATGTTAGAGAGGTGCACTTCTTGGAGTCCAGCTAGGGAAACAATGCAGGAGGTCCTGGCTTAGGCTGGTCAAGAAGAAGCCAGTGCCTGAAGCAGCACACCCAATGAATTAGCACCTCTGGAAGTCACAAGGAAGGACCAGGGAGGAAGATGAGCTGCAGGCACAGAACAGAGCCATGAAGGTGAGCAGATTGGAGGGGATGGCCTTGGTGAGACAGCCAGCATCATACTGTACCCATACTAGCCCTTTCTCTCTTTTTTTGGTATATTTTTATTTATTCATTTATTTTTTATTTTTTTGGCTGTGCCACGCAGCTTGTGGGATCCCAGTTCCCCGACCAGGGGTTGAACCTGGGCCCACGGCAGTGAAAGCGCCAAGTCCCAACCACCGGACCGCCAGGGAATTCCCCCTTTCTTCATCCCTAATTATCTCTGTGATATTAGACCAGACTTTGGTGTTTTAGGGTCTCCCTGTCTCTTAACTGGCTGCATTTTATTTAAGTCTGCCATCGTGACCTTCAGAACACAGATCTGAGAACGTCACTCCCCAGCTTTCAGGAGAGAATTAAAACTCCTTAGGTGAGCATACCAGTCCCTTGGTGATTTGGGGCCTGTCCACCTCTCACCATCTCTCCATCTCCTGCAACCTATAGCATTGAAGCTCCACCATTGTTCCTTGGGATTTCATAATGCCTTGCCTTGCACTCACTGATGGTTGACTAGATTACGCCAAAAATCTTTTCTAGCTCTAAGAACCCAAGAAAGAAGTGCAAACTCTTTTTCTGACAAAAGACATAACAAGCATGGGTCAGTCACCCTGCTTCACTGTTGATCAATGACAAACCCATTGTCATGTGTGAGCTCCGTGTCAGTCCCCACTTTCATTAGAACTGTTTGCCCTCCTTTGTTGAGACACATCTGTAACCTTGATGTGTTAAGACAAGTTGCCTAGAGAGTTTCTTTTGTGTGGAGATGTGGTCATAAGTTATATTGAGTTTCTGTTCTCTTCCAGGGGCCGAGGAGTGGTTGGTTACCGAGGGGTATTGGATGCCCCCAGCCTGCTCCCTTGGTCTCTCTCATTTCTGGGGGAGTAGCTGGCAGTATCGCAATTGCTTTGTGAGGGAGACTTTCTCAAGGAAGGAAGCAGCGTTCATTACAGAGAGAGTGCATGAGGTAGGGGAGTGGCAGGAGACTTTGGGAGGATTTCTGAGCTGTGAATGCCAGGTTGTCAAGAGGCTGTGGAATTAACTGGAAGAAGAGCACGCTGGTTGAATTACTAGTGATGTTTGGGTTCTCTCCCGGCTCAGGTGATCCTGGTGGCCCGCACTGCCCAGTTAAAGGACACAAAAGCTCTAGTATGAAAAGGCAGAGCAAAGCTCTTTGTGGAAACTGTATGTCCCCACAGTCAGATCTTCTTGTGACTTAGCTCTCACTGGCTATGAAGAGCATCAGTGGAAACTTCTGAACCACGGGGGTGCTTCTGATTTGTGCCCCCACTGCACCTTTGTTGCTGCTCCTCGTCTGACTGCTCCCACCACCCATTCCTGGACTCTGTCCCTTGACTTCTATCTCCTCCCCTGGCTCCTCATGGCCACTGGCTTAGTTCAGTCTTCAGCATCCTTCAGCCAGGTTACAGCGTTGCCTTCTGTCCGGTCTCCTAGCTTTGTTCTATTTATTTCTTCTATTTGTTCTCCTTCCTCTAACCTAATCATTCCGAGTTAAAGTTCTGCCATCATACCCCTGGGTTCATAACTCCTGGTCTGGCACTTTCCTCCATCAGAAGACCTAGGCACTCTCTTATTTAACATCCTTATTGAGATGTAACTGATATACAGTAAACCACACTGTTTCAAGTGTACAATTAGAAATTTTTTTAAATAAATTTATTTATTTAATTTATTTATTTTTGGCCGCATTGGGTCTTTGTTGCTGCGCGCGGGCTTCCTCTAGTTGCAGCGAGCAGGGGCTACTCTTTGTTGTGGTGCATGGGCTTCTCATTGCAGTGGCTTCTCTTGCTGGGAGCATGGGCTCTAGGCATGCAGGCTTCAGTAGTTGTGGCACTCGGGCTTCAGTAGTTGTGGCTTATGGGCTCCAGAGAGCAGGCTCAGTAGTTGTGGATTGCAGGCTCTAGAGCGCAGGCTCAGTAGTTGTGGCACACAGGCTTAGTTGCTCTGCGGCATGTGGGATCTTCCCAGACCAGGGCTCGAACCCGTGTCCCCTGCATTGGCAGGTGGATTCTTAACCAGTGCACCACCAGGGAAGCCCACAATTAGAATAGTTTTGACATGCATATCCACCTGTGAAACCATCACCACAATCCAGATCATGAGCATATGAATTCCCCCCCAAAAGTTTCCTCTTGTCCCTTTGCAATCTCCTCCATGCTCCCTCCCTCCCATCCTCAGGAAAACACTGGTCATTATAGGTTAGTTTGCATCTTCTATGATTTTAGATCAATAGAATCATACAGTGTGTGCTCTTTTTTTGTCTTACTGCTTTCACTTGGCATAGTTATTTTTGAGATTCATTGTTGCTGTTGAAGATATCAAAAGTTCATTGCCTTTTATTGCTGCACAGCATTGCATCATATGGATAATAGATTTAGCACAATGTGGTCATCCAGTCGCCTGTTGATGGACAGCTGGGTTGTTCTTGGTTTGGAGCTATTGTATGGGAAGATACTATGTGCATTCATCTACAAGTCTTTGTATGGATATACATTTTTATTTCTTTTGAATAAATACCTAGATGTGGAATGGCTGGGTCATATGGTAATATATTATCTTTGAGTAGATCTTGAACAATTAGATATTGTGTTGTAGGAAAGGATGATACCTGTGAACGTCTACATATAGTTGTGGGATGCCTCCAAGTACTTATCATGGAACCACAAAACATATACTTTCTTCTTTCTTTATCCTTCCCTCAACCCCACAGGTTTCTGCCTTGCTGGCTTCTTGCCTTCAAAACAGTTTATGAAGGAAGAATCCAGCTTTTCTTCATGTCTCAAGATACTGTGTGTACTTGGAGCCATCCTCCAAGTAATGGCTGTCTCTCCGTGGTTCCAGGATAACATTATAAGAGACCACGTTGGTTTCCAAAGGGTGGGACAGGCTCACTGCATATTTATCCTGTTACAGGAATCAGAAAGGAAAATATGCATCCATTTTGTAAGCATCTTCAAATTTGACCACCTTCTCCAGGCAGCAAATATTCAATAGGTCAGTGACAGCCCTGGAGCCAGACCACCTGGATTTGAATCCTGGTTTGTGTCATTCTCTAGATACGGGACTTTGTGCAAGTTACATAACTTCCTGTGTCTCAGTTTCCTCTTGGACACAACAACTTGGTCTGCTCAACAACTTAGCAGACCATGGGGTCTTTCTGAGGGTTAAAGGTGCAAAGCATAGCGCCTGGCACATGGTAAGTTCTCTTGAAATGGTATCTATTGTTGTCATTACCCAGTCTCCTTCCAGCCCAAGCTGTCATCACTGTGGCAACCCGTGTAACAAAAGGGATAGGAGGTGAGTTCACCTTTGATGCTCCCAAAGTTTACGGCACCGCCATTCCATTCAGCACTCTGCTTTGAAGATGCCTTGTTAGTCTATATTTTTCATAATCAATGGCCCTAAGCACCTATTTGAAGGATGAATGGAAATAACACAGGTATGTTAAAGCAATTAGTTGGGACCACAGAAACACCCAAAGAAATAACATTTAAATTCATCATGTTAGGGGCTTCCCTGGTGGCGCAGTGGTTGCGCGTCCGCCTGCCGGTGCAGGGGAACCGGGTTCGCGCCCCGGTCTGGGAGGATCCCACGTGCCGCGGAGCGGCTGGGCCCGTGAGCCATGGCCGCTGGGCCTGCGCGTCCGGAGCCTGTGCTCCGCAACGGGAGAGGCCGCGGCAGAGG
>NC_041227.1:54477415-54490207 GCF_002837175.3 Physeter macrocephalus | reverse complement strand
GGCCCGCATACCACAAAAAAAAAAAAAAAAAAAAAAAAAAAAAAAAAAAATTCATCATGTTAGTGCACGGGCATTCCTGGCCATTTTCCTTGAGATAATGTCAAATATCTGCCAGAACGTTGGTGAGTAGGGGGGACACTGCAGGAGAAAGAAATCAAGATTTTCCCCCATACCGATCCTGTTTTATTAATATTGAACCTCGATACAAATAATGTTATACCCAGGTAACCCTGACTTATTAATATTCTTCAGCACACGGCACCTCTGGGAACTTCACCAAGTTCAATGATACTGTGAGGCTTCGGAAATATCCAGCTGAGTAGGCTTTTAGGAATGATGAGCCTTTTGAGCTCTGTCTGCTCTTCATGGCTTTCTGTATCCTCCACAGCTGGGAGGTCAGCTTCCCCTTCTCTCACCTGCTTTCTCACGCTTCTTCTCGTCTCCTTCTTCAGTTGGGTGCAAAGTGTGACATAATTCGCCTCCAACGCAGACCTCAGAGGCTACAGTTTGCTTTGAGCAATACTGGCGACGTTGTTTTTTGGATCCTCTGTTGTATTTGATGTTGAGGTTGCTGGTTCAATCTCTACTCCTCGCTGGGGATTTGAAAAAAGCAAGGCTGGTGTAAAAATAACCACTGGTATATGAACATCATGTCATATTTGTATAACGAAGGGCAGGGGTTTTATTTCATTTGAGATCCCCCCAAGAAAGGGAAAGGTTACAAATAGCTCCAGAGAGGCATTTTCAATGCAGGAATGGGATCAGTGACTTAGATCCCTTGATCGTCTAGTCAAGGAGCCGTGAGATGCTATGGGATGAATTGGGGTTTACAGCCAGACAGAACCGGATTCCAATTCCATCCTTAGCTACCCACCGACGCAATGGGGAGGCTAGTCCCTCGTCCCCAGAATTTGGGGTTTAGAGGCTTATGGATGTCAAGTGCGTGGCACTCAAGGAAGCTGGATACCTTCATCTCCATCCACTGGGGCAAAGCATACTTCCTCCCTTCCTGAGGTCGTTTCTCTCAGCTGCCCAGTGTAGGGACAGAGCCCAGACATCCTAGAAGCAGACCTCACGAGAGCAGGGTTCACTCTGGTTCCCAGAGCCTGGCCCTGCTGCGTAGTGGATATTTCACAAATAAATGGTTGAAGAGTACCAGGATCTAGGATCAGGCTGAGACTGTGATGTGCATTGCTGGTACTTATGGGAGCACATGAGGATTTTTTTTATTTTTATTTTTTTTTAGCGTTTCAGTCCTAATTAAGACCGTGCTTGATTGAAATTCACAGCCTCCCAAACGCATCTCGCTATTCCTACTTCCACTTTGCAGGTTCCTTGCGAAAGCTTGTCTCGCTCTTGTTCTTGACAGCTCTGTGTCTCTGGCTGGAATGGGTTCAGCCCAGCCTCCCTCTGCCTCTAACCTGGGTAATTAACTTCAATCCAAAAGCTGCAGCTCATTATCTCCCTGCAGGTATTAACTGAAGCAGAGCTGACCTCTTAGGAGCTCATTAGTCAGATGCCAGAGGTAGAACGTACACTAGGATTGCTGGGGCCTCCGTGACAGTGCTGTGGACCAGAAGTCTCTCTGTTGGAGTACTTTACATCAGTACGTTTAAAGAATAAAATCACAATGACCTATCGTGCCTTGGATATCTCCCTATAGGATGCTTTCTTGCCAAACTTTACCTTGGCGTGGTGCCACCCACTTGTATTTAGGGACCAAAATACAAGGTGAGAAATAACCCGTAAACTGTTTCTGTGTTCGCTCGAAGGCTGTTGTTGACAGCCACGCTCATTACTTAACGCGGGGCCCTCCCTCTGAGAAGCCCTCGAGAAATTCTTTTAGGTTTTCAGTACGAGAGACAGTTGTACATTTGCAGGGCAGCTGATGGTGGAGAAGTGCAGCTCAGTGTAATGAGAAGGGGGCAGGTCTTGGAGAGATCAGACCTGGATGTGAATTTCCTCCTTACCACTTTCTAACTCTCAGTTCTCAGGTTGGGCACCTCTTTCATTTTCCAACGCAGAAGATAATACTTAGCTTACATTTTGTCGTGAGGATTAGATGAGGTACTATATGTAGAAGCCCGGTACTTAGTTTGTACAGGACTGATGGTCAGTGCCACTGTTGTTTGCTTCTGTGTATAGACATGAAACTCATAACTGTCTTTGCCTCTTCTAGATGCTGGGAGGTACAGAAGCCAATTTGTGGCCAATCTCCAGCAAATGTCTAGGACTCCTTGGTGTGGATTTTGTGTAACAAATCTTGCTCCTGGTTCTCTCTCCCTTTATTGTTTATTCGGTTGGGGTGTTTTCTGTTTGCATATTTTAATTAATTGGTTATAATTTATTATACCTGAAGTATTGCATATATCTTTCATACCTGCCTCAAATTCTGTTTGGAATAAGCTGAGATAGAAACATTCTAATACAAAATGAAAGAAAGAAAGAGAGAGAGAGAGAGAGAGAGGGAGGGAGGGAAAGAAAGGAAGGAAGGAAGGGAAAGAGAAAGAAAGAAGGAAGGAAAGAAAGACCTTGGCAACCTCTGGCATTCAATTTTAAGTGATCAATTTTAAAAATTTGAAGGAAAAATATCAATTTAGAGGCTATCAAGAAAATGATTAATGCCCACTCAAAAAGTGGAAGGTATCTTTTGGAAATTAACCCTTTATCCAATACATGGTTTGCAAATATTTTTTCCATTTCTCACGTTGCCTTTTTTTTTTGGCGGTACGCGGGCCTCTCACTGTTGTGGCCTCTCCCGTTGCGGAGCACAGGCTCCGGACCCGCAGGCCCAGCGGCCGTGGCTCATGGGCCCAGCCGCTCCGCGGCATGTGGGATCTTCCCGGACCGGGGCACGAACCCGTGTCCCCTGCATCGGCAGGCGGACTCTCAACCACTGCGCCACCAGGGAAGCCCTTTCATGTTGCCTTTTTACCCTACTGATTATTTCATTTGATATGCTGAAGCTTTTTAGCTTGATGTACTCCTACTTGTCTATTTTTGCTTTTGTTGCCTGTGCTTTTTTAATAACCCAATTAAAAAGTGGATGAAAGACTTGAATAGACATTTCTCCAAAGAAGACATATAAATGGCCAACAAGTACATGAAAAGATGTTCAATGTCACTAATCAACAGGGAAATGCAAAGCAAAACCACAATGAGCTATCACTTCACACCTGTTAGAATGCCTGTCATTTAAAAACAAGACAGCAAGTGTTGGCAAGTTTGTGGAAAAATTAGAACCCCTGGTCCACTGTTGGTAGGAGTGCAAAATGGTGTGGTCACTATGAAAAACAGTATGGAGGTTCCTCAAAAAGTAGCCAAGACATGGAAGCAACCTAAGTGTCCAAGGACAGATGAATGGATAAAGAAGATGTGGTACATATATACCATGGAATACTACTCAGCCATAAAAGAGAATGAACTAATGCCATTGGCAGCAATGTGGATGGACCTAGAGATTATCATACTAAGTGAAGTAAGTCAGACAGAAAAGACAAATATCATATGATATTACTTATATGTGGAATCTAAAAAAGATGATACAAATGAACTTATTTACAAAACAGAAACAGACTTAGAGACAAAAAACAAACTTATGGTTACCAAAGGGGGAGGGTGGGGGGCAGAGATAAATTAGGAGGTTGGGCTTAACAGATACACACTATTATAAAAATAGATAATCAACAAGGACCTACTGTATAGCACAGGGAACTCTACTCAATATTCTGTAATAACTTGTATGGGAAAAGAATTTGAAAGAATGAATATATGTATATGTATAACTGAACCTCTTTGCTGTACACCTGAAACTAACATTGTAAATCAACTATACCCCAATATACAATTCAAAATTAAATTTTAAAAAATTTTAAAGAAAAAAAGTTAAAAATAGAACTACTATATGATCCTGCAATCCCATTTCTGGGTATTTATTCAAAAGAATTGAAATCAGGATCTCAAAGAGGTATTAGCACTCCCATGTTCATTGCAGCCTTATTCACAATAGCCAAAATGTGGGAAACGACCTAATGTCCAATTGATGGATGAATGAATAATGAAAATGTGGTATATACATGCAATAGAATATTATCCCACCTGGAAAAAAGAAAAAAATCTTGCAGTGTATGACAGCATAAATGAACATTGAGGACATTATGCTAAGTGAATTAAACCAGTCACAGAACAACAAACACTATATGACTCTATTTATATGAGCTATCTAAAATAGTCAAACTCAAGCAAAGAATAGCATGGTGGTTGCCAGGGCCCGGGGGAGGGAGAAACGGAGAGTTGCTGATCAATAGGTATAAACTTTCAGTCATGCAAGATGAATAAGTCCTAAAGATCTGCTGTACAACACAGTGTCTATACACGACTATACTGAATGTGTCCTGAAAAAAAAATCTCTCCAGGTGGTAGATCTTATACTCAGTGTTCTTACCACAGTAAAATTTAAACAAAGAAGAAGGTGTCTGCCTTTTATTTCTTCTCTCCCTTTAGGGGGTTCAGGATATATCTCCCTATTGTCTCCCTTAAGATTTTTTTTTCTTGGAAACATATTATTTGACACAAGTTGAGCCAAATGTCAAAGTTTTTAAATCAAGGTTGTTTGGCTCCTGTTCTTACTCATCCATTCTCCTCATTTCCTTCTTTTTGGGTGAGATTCCTTTCATATACACATATTACAGTCCCATCATGGTAGACACCTAGGCCTCTCGCAGCTACCAAATTCATCCAGAGATTGGATTAGCCCTGGGGGACCCTGGGCAGGTCACTTACCTTTTCTGAGCTCATCTTCCTTAACCTCACCCTCATCACCTGTAAAATGAAGCGGATAATTTCTTCCCTATAGACTACTCATACTAAAGGCAATAATATGTTTGAGACTATCTGGCAGGTGCTCAATAAAATATTATTTTCCTTTCTCTTAGTTTCCAAATCCTGGATGAACCCAACTGGAGAATTTCAAACCTCATCTTGTTTGAAACACCTCTTCCTCCTTGCCTGATCTCAAGTCATTATTGGGTAAGCTCGATGTCTTTCCAACACTAACACCCTGGATCAGTTCCCATTGTACTAAACTAACTTCTGCTGAAATTATATGATGATAAGTTGTGTTTCAAATAAGTGGCTCGTCAGCTTGGTCATCATTTGGCTGTATAGATGTCTGCAGTGCTGGCCTCTACTGTACGGAAGCATCGCCCCCGATTGGGGTCCATCCAGCCCAGAGGGCTACCTCTGATGGACACAGGGAGATTTACAGCCTTGTACTGTCTTGAATCTACAATGCCTAACTCTTTCATTATAATACCGAGAATAACTAATATTGAGCACTTAGGCATAGTGCTAAGTCTATGCATTTTACATGCATAATCTCTTTTTACCCCTTGTGTTCGTTTTCTATTACTATGTAACAAACTACCACAAATTTAGTGGCTTAAAACAACAAACACGCATTCTCTCCCATCCTCCATGGACTAGGATTCCAGGCATGAGTTAGCCGGTTCCCCTACTCAGGGTTTCTACTCAAGGCTGCACTCAAGGTATCGGGCCATGCTGCCTTCCTATTTGGAGGCTTGACTAGGGAAGAACTCACTTCCTATTTCCCTGAGGTCATTTGGAGGAAGTCATTTTCTTGTAGTTGTAGGATTGATGTCCCTGTTTCCTAGCCACCTGCCAGCCAGGGACTTCTTTAAGGTCCAAGAACCTGTTCTCTAATCTCTATCATGGTCCCTTCCTGTCATAAGAGAGCAGCTTAATTCTCCAAGATGAGCAGGAGAATCTCTAGCTCCAGTTGGCTGGACCTGTTGGACCACATACATTTTATTTTTTTTGATAAATAGTACAATTTTAGATTGGTTCCTTTTTTATGTATTAGATGGTGCCTTATATAACATAACACAATCACAGGGGTGACCATCGCATCCCCTTTGCCATGTTCTGTTGCATAGAAGCAAGTCACAGCTTCCTCCTCACTCGAGGGAGGAGATTCTGCAAGGGCGTGGATGCCAGGAGGTGGGAATCATGGGGTCATCTTGGAATTCTGCTTGCCATACTCTTCATCACTACTCTCTACGGTGGGTATTTTTATGACACTCATTGTACACAGCAGGCACTGAGGCTTAAATACCTGCCAGGGTTGCTCAGCCATCTCAAACCTAAGCGGTAGCCTAAGAACAGTTTAGTGCATGGTATAAACAGTGTCTAGGAATTCCAGGGTGTTTCCACACCTGCCTGTGGGTAGAAAGTTAAAGGATGGAGAGCCTTGATCTTAACTCTGTAACTCGGGAACTCTTTTGTGTAAACAATGTTTGCACAGTATCTTAGCCACATGTATAGCCACAGTATCTTTGCACAGTATCTTAGCCAATGTTTGCACAGTATCTTAGCTACAGCCCATGTACCCTGGCCTTTACTTCAACTTTGTAAGGACTGGCACTTAATCCGATCAAAGTTTGGAAGCTTATTTCTCAACTAAAGCAAACGCCAAGAAGTCAGATAAAACAGCAAGGTTTTACACTTTTTCTTCAGTGTCTAAAATGAAAAACCATGTGGAAAGGAAAAAGTAGTTCATCTGGGATTTAAACCACTTGAGGGTAGTGGTTTTATATTAAACTGTAACCGGAATGAAAAAAAAAAAAAAAAAAGAAGGTAAAGGATTTGCTTAAGGCCACAGACAACTAGTAAGGGGCACAGCCAGTTCTGACAGCAGATGGAGTGGACACAGCTTGCTTGCTTTTTTTCTTTTTTAATTTTATTGTACTATAGTTGATTTACAGTGTTGTGTTAGTTTCTGCTGTACAGCAAAGTGATGCGCCACCAGGGAAGCCCTATCCCCTCTTTTTTAGATTCTTTTCCCATATAGGTCATTGCAGAGTATTGAGTTGAGTTCCCTGTGCTATACAGTAGGTCCTTAGTAGTTATCTATTTTATATATAGCAGTGTGTATATGTCCATCCCAATCTCCCAATTGATCCCCCCCTTCCCCCCCTTGGTAACCATAAGCTTGCTTTCTTCATTCATTCATTCTTTCTCCTCTTTTTCTTTCTTTCATTCTTTCTCCCTTTATTTTATTTTCTCACCTTGAATCCATTGCCCTTTCCATCCATTTGGCAACAAAACCTCATTTCCCTTTGGCTAACACCTCTTCTCTCCTCTCAGTCACTGTGATTCAGGTTGAGCTGGTCCTTCCTAGGGACCCATAGAAATGACCAAACGATTTAGGCTTGACCAATCAGAGAAATGCAACTTCATGACCACAGTGATGGTTGAAAGTAGGCATAGAACCCAAGTGAAGTCAATAGGAGTTCGTGAGAATCTGCGCTAAAGCTTTTTCTGGAATTATTAAGGAAGGCAGGCTCTCTTTCTGATGAGGTCGTTAAAGAGCTGGGATGGCAGTCAGGAGCTGCTGGGGACCGTCCCCCATCATATGCAGAGAGTCATCTTGAGCATAAAGCCAATATAGAGAAAAGTATGTAGAGAGAGGCGCCTGGTATTGCTGAGCATCTTGATTGAGGCATGCCTGAAGTTAGCGCAACTCCTAGAATTTGAAGACAATTTCTTCAGCCGATACATTTTTGTTCCACTCCTTAACCTAATCTGAGACGGTTTCTAACATGACCAACTAAATGAATCCTAACTGAGACAATCTCCTGACTTTTATTTTAGGGCTCTATCCCTTGCATTTGTGATTTAAAAACTCCCTGACAGTTAAAGACTTCAGAGCCCCACTCTCTTCTGTAATAATGTTAGAGCTTTCCATGCTAGCTCCGTAGTCATCTTAGTCACCCTTTTCCCTGAATGTAATAGGACTTTCTTGACATCAAATGAAAAGGTATCAAGTCACTGAGCTATTCCAGCGGGTTGGAAAGATGCTTGGGTGAATTAAACTTTTTCTCCTAAAATTGACCAATGTTTATCAGACCCTTTGGAGCCAAACTATGGGGCAGATGTGTTCCAGAAGTAAAGTGCGTATAATTACTGAATTCTTCTCTGGGTCTCAGTTGCCAGCTACATGTCCCTCATTTTTCACAAGTACAGAATGGATTATTTCCCTTAAGCATGTTACCTGCATTTGGCGTGAGTAACTTCAGTTCTGTCTCTTTTCCGAAACGGTTATCTGTAAAACTGGAGTGATGGGTCAGGATTCTAAGGCAGCTGTGTTTTCAAAGGATAAGGCACAAAGCCAGAGAAGGTGGCGATTCCCCTCACAAATCACTGTGAAAGAACAAAGGCTTAGAAAGCAATGAATTGGCTTAGGTTTTTATTGTTTTATTGATCAAAATTGTAGTGGGACTTGATGATCCAATTCCAGCCTTTAACAGCCGCCATCAATAACCATTATCTGAGAAAGGAGAGCATAAGCTTTACGCTTGCAGGTGATAAAATGATTATATGATATCGGCACATGGTACTGGGAGAAAAATGGGCCTTAGAGCACAAAACTGGGTTCAAATTTCGCTTATCTCCAGCTGTATGCTCTTAAGGAATTAATTTATGGAAGCCCTCATAAAAGGAGATAATACTTATTTCATAAGTTATTTGGTCAAACCTGTAAAGTAAGAACAGGGTTTCAAACTTGAGTTACCCTGACTTTAACGAATAAGTCCATAACTATTTCTAGTTTATAAGACTATTGCCTTGCTTTAAAAACAGCCAGACTCTTCCACTTCCAGGTAAGATGGGGTAAGTACACAGTACCCTGCCTCCCTGGCTGAATAGAGCGACAAAGCCTAGGCATAATGTAGGGATCAGGTTTTGAGAACTCTGAAAAGTAAAAAGTAGCAGGCAGATTGGAGGATAGACTATAATAGGAAGTACCACCAAATCATCTGTAAGTTTCGCATGTTTTTCCTCTGGAATCCCCTAGCGTGGGCTCAAAGTAGCCCCCAAACCAGGATGTGAGCATCAGTGAAGACAGAGAGAGCTCCAGGAGAAGTCCTTTAAGTCGAGCTCTAGGGACAGGAAAGGGGGGATCTGGGCAGCAGCAGCAACGGAGAGCTTAAAGCGCTTGAGAAGGAAACCTCCTTTCTGATTGAAGAAGCTGTGGTCCCAAGAAAGTAAAAAAAAAAAAAAAACTTGCTCTTTTCCCCTCTATCCTCATACTACCATACATGGGAGTGTTCAGCAGAGTGAGGGAAATAAAGCCCAGCTCTCTGGATGGAGGAGCAAAATGGGGGGAACCAAGAAATCAAGAAGTACTGGGAAGATCACAGAGGCATAGAAGCTCAGGAAAACATCTCCATAATGTTGTCTGAACTACTGGGCTCAGTTGTGAGCTGCACGTGTGTGGATCTGGTTCTTTCCAGTGAAATAGACCACTGGCTAAATCCCAGACTGCCTAATGGGTGGCTCATGCAAGAGTCAAATCCAAATAGCACTGCAAAGGCTTTAAAAGCGGAGGTTACACTGAAACAACAACCAAGAAAAGGGCAGTAGGAACTTGTAGCCTCAACCCAACAAGCTCGGTTGTTCATTAAAACAAAATTATCAACATCCTCAATAAGATTTAAACAACATTCAGTCTTGTAAAATAATATGAGTATACAATCCAAAATTACTCATTTATGAAGAATCAAGAAGAACTCAACTTACATGGGAAAAGACAGTCCAACAGATGACACAGATGTTAGGATTATCTGAAAAAGACATTAAAGCATCTATGACAAACAATGCTCTATTAGGCACACATTCTTGAAATGAATGAAACTATTAAAAGTTGCAGCAAAGAAACAGAAGGTATAAATAAGAACCAAATGGAAATTTTGGAACTGGAAAAATATAATAACAAAAATAAACAAGCTCACTGAAAGGATGCAATAGCAGAATGAAAATTAACAAAGGACAGAGTCGCATAGATTAGTAGAAATTATCCAATCCGAACAGCAGAGAGATAAGAGTTTAAAAAACCGAACACAGTCTCAGAGACAATACATTCATGTCATGAAGAACAGAAGAAAAGAGTATGGAGTGGGAAAAGATATCTCAAATAATAATTGCCGAAAAAGTCCCCCACACCCACATAAATGTACCGAAGCTTGGTGAACCTCAAAAAGGATAAACCCCAAAACTTCATAGTCAGACAGATATCATAGTCAAACTTCAGAAAGTTAAAGACAAAGAAAAATCTTCAATGCAGCCAGAGGAGAAAAATGTGTATTATTTATAAGGGAACAACTTAAATGTCTATGAATTTCTCATCAGAAACAGTGGAGGTCAAAAGAAAGTAGAATAATATTTTTAATGTGCAAAAAAAGAACTGTCAAACTCAGAATTTGATATACAAAGAAAATATCCTACAAGAATGAAAGTAAAATAAAGACATTCTTCTACTAAGGAAAAGTAAGAGAATTTGTTGCAGCAGATCTTCTCTAAAAGAATTGCTAAAGGAAATTTTGGGCTAAAGGAAATTACAGCAGAAAGAAATCTGGAATATTGGTAAAGAAGGAAGAACAACAGAAATGGTGAATCGGTAAATACAATAGACTACTCTTCTCCTCTTGAGTTCTTTAAAATAGATTTTTTTTAATTCAGAAGAAGTGAATTCATTTAATGTTACCTGTATAAAATCTCAGCTTAATTGCAGAAAAAGGTTAGATGTTTAGAAATGCCTATAGTTATTATAAATATTCACAGAGATTTCCAAGCAGCAAGAAAGATACCAACCGTGTGGTGGGTCTCACCAATAGTTCACACTCTTTTTTTCTGTTTTGACCCACCAAATGGGTTTTGTCCAACCCCAAGCCATGGGTATGCCCATAAAATAGATTTATTGAAAGCAAATATAATAACATTGTTTAGTGGGATTTTTGATGTATGTAAATGTAATTCATAAGACAATACCAACATAAGGAGGAAGGGGGAAAGGCCTGTATGGCAGTAATATTTCTAAATTTCACTTGAAGTGGTAAAAACTGAATCTAAATGAACTGTGAAAAGTTCGCATTTTTAAAGAAATCACTACCAAAAAAAATTATACAAGCAATATGGTCAAAATCACAATTTATAAAGTGGGGAGGGGTAATATAGGGGTAGAGGATTAAGAGGTACAAACTATTATGTATAAAATAAGCTACAGGATATATTATACAACACAGGGAATATAGCCAATATTTTATAATAAATATAAATGGAGTATAACCTTTAAAGTTGTGAATCACTCTATTGTACAACTGTAACTTATATAATATTGTACATCAACTATACTTCAATTTTTTAAAAACACAATTTATAAACTAAAATGGGCTGCTAAGAGAGGTTCAAAGGAAACCTCAAGGAAAATTAGAAAATATCTGGAACCAAATGAAAATAAAATACAGCATATAACAACTTGTGGGGTAGAAACAGAGTAGTGCTTACAGGGAAATTTATAACATTAAATGCCTACATTAAAAAAGAAAAAAGGCCTCAAATCAACATTCTGAGCCTCCACTTTAAGAAATCTGAAAATAATGAGTGAGCTATCCCCAGGCAAAGAGCACAGTGTTACTATATTTGCTTCCAACAAGGAAATAATTAAGAGTAGCAGTCAATGAACTTGAGAACAGAAAAGGAGTAAGGAAACTTAATGAAACCAGAAGACACTGTTCTTTGAAAAAAAATCAATGCATTTGAAAAATCTCCAACAAGACTGGAAAATAAAAATATGAAAAGACACAAATTACCAATGTTAGCATTGAGGGGCTAACACTACAGATCCTGCAGCTATTAAAAGGCTAAGATTGGAACACTACAAACAACTCTATACATGTAAATTTGACCTCTTAGATGAAACAAACCAATCCCTTAAAAAGTACAAACTATCAGACTCACCAAGATAAGATAGATAACCTGAATGGACATAGGTACCATAGGGGGAAAAAAAAAAAGAAAGAAAGAATAAAAAAAGCCTTCCAAAAAATAATCTCTTGACCCAAGTCTAAAATTTATGTGAAAAGACAAAAGACCTTGAATAGCCAAAATAATTTGAAAACAAAGAATAAAATTAGAGGAATCATATCACCCAGTTTTAAGACTTACTATAAGAAAGTACAATAATCAACACAGTATGAAATTGGCGAATGGACTGGCATACATAGATCGATGGGAGAGAACAGAGAGTTTAGAAATAGACCAACATAAATGTGTCCAATTGAATTTTGGAAAGGTGAAAAAGAGACTCAGTGGAAAAAGATACTCTTCCAACAAATGGTGTTGGAAAAATTGGACATGCATGTGCAAAAAAAAGATCCTTGACCTGCACGTCACATCTTATACAAAAATTAACTTAAAGTGAATTATAGATCTAGGCGTAAAATGCAAAACTATAAAAATTTTAGGGGAAAATATAGAGGAAGATATTCATAATCTGGGGTTAGAAGAAGAGTTATTAGACATGATGCTAAAAGTTCACGCCATAAAAGACAAGTTGATAAATTGGACCTCATCAAAATTTAAAATTTTGTCCTGTGAAAGATGCTGTTAAGAGAATGAAAATACAAACTTACAGACAGGGTGAAAGCTTGTCAATCATGTAATCAAGAAAGGACCTGAAACTGGCACAAAAACAGAAATATAGATCAATGGAACAGGATAGAAAGCCCAGAGATAAACCCACGTGCATATGGTCACTTTATCTTTGGCAAAGGAGGAAAGAATATACAGTGGAGGAAAGACAGCCTCTTCATTAAGTGGTGCTGAGAAAACTGGACAGCTACATGTAAAAGAATGAAATTAGAACACTCCCTAACACCGTACACAAAAATAAACTCAAAATGGATTAAAGACCTAAATGTAAGGCCAGACATTATA
>NC_041227.1:54442504-54476637 GCF_002837175.3 Physeter macrocephalus | reverse complement strand
GTGAGAGAGTGGCATGGACTTATGTACACTACCAAATGTAAAATAGATAGCTAGTGGGAAGCAGCCACATAGCACAGGGAGATCAGTTCAGTGCTTTGTGACCACCTGGAGGGGTGAGATAGGGAGGGTGTGAGGGAGGGAGACACAAGAAGGAAGAGATATGGGGATATATGTATATATATAGCTGATTCACTTTGTTATAAAGCAGAAACTAACACACCGCTGTAAAGCAGTTATACTCCAAAAAGATGTTAAAAAACAAAAGAAAAAAGCAAGGACCTGTATCCAGAATATATAAAGAACTCTCAAACTCAACTGTCAAAAAACAATCCAGTTACAAAATGGGCAAAAGATTTGAACAGGTACTTTACTGAAGAGGGTAGATGGAAGGCAAATAAGCACATGAAAAAATATTTAACGCTATTAGCCATTAGGGAAATTCAACTTAAAACCATGATGAGATACTACTAAACACCTATTCAGATGGCTAAAGTAGATAATACTGCCAATATCAAACACTGGATTCACACAAACTGATTAGAACTCTCATACTTTGCTAGTGCAAACGGAAATTTTCTTGGCAAACAGGGTGGTAGATCTTATTGAACTTAAATGCATACTTAGCATATGACCCAGAGTTCCCACTCCTGAACACTTATCCTAGAGAAATGAAAACTTATGTTCACACAAAACCCTGTTCATGAATATTTAGTGGAGCTCTGTTCATAATGGCCAAAACCCAAACAACGTAAATGTTATTCAATGAATGAACAGATTAACTGGGTGGTACATCCACTCATACTGCGATACTACTCAGCAACAAAAAGAAGTGAACTACATGCAACGGGCCAGCTTCAGAATGTAACATACTATATGATTCTATTTATATGACCTTTTCCAAAAGACAAAGCTACAGGGATGGAGAACAGATGAGTGGTTGCCAGGATTAGGGGTAGGAAGAGGGTGGGATATGAAAGCATGAGTGAATTTGGGGCAGGTGATAGATCTGTTATATATATTGATCATTATGAGCTGAATGCTTGTGTCCCCCCCCCCACCAAATTCATAAGTCCTAACCCCCAATGTGATGGTATTTGGAGGTGAAGCCTTTGGGAAGTAATTAGGTTTAGATGGGGGCATGAGAGTGGAACCCCTAGGATGGGATTAGTGCCCTTATTAGAAAAGAAAGAGACACCAGAGCTTCCTCTCTCTGGCATGTAAGGTCACAGGGAGGAGGCACCATCTGCAAGCCAGGAAGAGAACCCTCACCAGGAAACCAAACTCTGCTGACACCTTGATCTTGGAAAAGCAGAAACTAACACACCGCTGTAAAGCAGTTATACTCCAAAAAGATGTTAAAAAACAAAAGAAAAAAGCAAGGACCTGTATCCAGAATATATAAAGAACTCTCAAACTCAACTGTCAAAAAACAATCCAGTTACAAAATGGGCAAAAGATTTGAACAGGTACTTTACTGAAGAGGGTAGATGGAAGGCAAATAAGCACATGAAAAAATATTTAACGCTATTAGCCATTAGGGAAATTCAACTTAAAACCATGATGAGATACTACTAAACACCTATTCAGATGGCTAAAGTAGATAATACTGCCAATATCAAACACTGGATTCACACAAACTGATTAGAACTCTCATACTTTGCTAGTGCAAACGGAAATTTTCTTGGCAAACAGGGTGGTAGATCTTATTGAACTTAAATGCATACTTAGCATATGACCCAGAGTTCCCACTCCTGAACACTTATCCTAGAGAAATGAAAACTTATGTTCACACAAAACCCTGTTCATGAATATTTAGTGGAGCTCTGTTCATAATGGCCAAAACCCAAACAACGTAAATGTTATTCAATGAATGAACAGATTAACTGGGTGGTACATCCACTCATACTGCGATACTACACAGCAACAAAAAGAAGTGAACTACATGCAACGGGCCAGCTTCAGAATGTAACATACTATATGATTCTATTTATATGACCTTTTCCAAAAGACAAAGCTACAGGGATGGAGAACAGATGAGTGGTTGCCAGGATTAGGGGTAGGAAGAGGGTGGGATATGAAAGCATGAGTGAATTTGGGGCAGGTGATAGATCTGTTATATATATTGATCATTATGAGCTGAATGCTTGTGTCCCCCCCCCACCAAATTCATAAGTCCTAACCCCCAATGTGATGGTATTTGGAGGTGAAGCCTTTGGGAAGTAATTAGGTTTAGATGGGGGCATGAGAGTGGAACCCCTAGGATGGGATTAGTGCCCTTATTAGAAAAGAAAGAGACACCAGAGCTTCCTCTCTCTGGCATGTAAGGTCACAGGGAGGAGGCACCATCTGCAAGCCAGGAAGAGAACCCTCACCAGGAAACCAAACTCTGCTGACACCTTGATCTTGGACTTCCAGCCTCCACAACTGCGAGAAATAAATGTCTGTTGTTCAAGCCACCCAGTCTCTGGTGTTTTGTTATAGCAGTCTGAGCAGACTAATACAGTGATTGTGGTGGTGGTTATACAAATGTATACATGCACTAAAATTCATAGAACTGTACACCAAAAATACTGATTTTAATGTATGTTAATTTTTAAAATTAAATTAAAAATTTAATTTAAAAAAAGTGTAAATTTAAAGAGCAATTGACTATATCACCTGTCATGGAGAAGGATGGAAATGATGAGAATTCTGCTTCTGGAAATACCTTAACAAGAGAAAAATATAGTATGACCAATAGCAAACATTTACTGAACACGTTCTTAGCAAGAACTGCAATGTTACACCATTTTATCTAATTTAATCTTCCTAACAACACTAAGATATTGGTCCCCTTATTATCCCCATTTTGCAGATAAGAGAAACTGAGGCCCACATTAGATGGCTTGCCCAAATCCATGGCTAGCTAGGAAGTGGAGCAGTTGGTATTTGAACTGAGGTCTCACAGACTCTAGGGACTGGGCTTCGTGCCAACCACATTCTACTCCTTCTAGGGCTCCAGTATTCTGCTTTTCTCATTTTAAAATCCTGCATGTAAACTAGGGATGGTCTTGCCACTAATAAACATCATCTCTGCTTTGTGATAAGTGCTTGTCTCACCACTGACCTCTGGTCCATGAGAAGTGCAAACTCTGGCTGAGGAAATTCTCCTATATTGATTTCCCTTGTTTTCTTTCTTTAATGTGGCTGTTAAGTTCATTTTAACAATGTAATCCATCAAGAGACGGCCAAACCTGAGTTTTATTGATGCAACAATTAATTAGTTGGCTGCCCAGTCCTGCGAAGTTTATTCTGGATGAATGGCTGGCCTGGCAGGGAGAACCATGATACAAATCCAGCAGACGAGCTGAACATACTGCTGACTTGATCACTCTTGAGATGTTATCAGGGGCAGGTCCCCCGCCTTGCATCTGGGCTGGCTGGTTGCTGACACTACACCGAGAGCCATTGAGGGTACCACCTTCATCAGCAACAAAGCTAGGGGGCTGGTTATTCCTGGTCTTTTCCAAGCTGGGTTCTTGGGCCGCATTAGAAAAAGATCTGTGACCTCGTAAGTTTAGGATTTACCCTCATACTGGAGTAAGGCTGTGCTGTGTAGTGGACAAGAGAGAGAGGGTCACACTGCTTGGGATTCAGTGGTTGACCCTTACTAGCTGGGACAATGGACCAGTCATCCTTTTTAATAGCTTTGTTAAGATTTCATTTATGTACCGTGCAATTCATCCATTATAAGTCTACAATTCAATGATATTCAGTATATTTACAGAATTGTGTAACCATAACCACGCTCTAATTTTAGAATATTCCCATCACCCCAAAAGAAGCCTCACACCCATTTGCAGTCATTCCCAATCTCCCACTCCATCACCCCCATGCCTTAGGCAACTAGCTAATCTACTTTTTGTCTCAAAAAAATTGCCTTTTCTGAAAAATTAATATAAATGGAATTAAACACTAGAATGTCTTTTGTGCCAAACTTCTTTCACCTAGCAAAATGTTTTGAGGTTCATCCATGTTGTAGCATGCATCAGTACTTTATTCCTTTTAATGGTTGAATAATATCCCATTGTACGGATAGACCATGTTCTGTTTATCTCTTCATCCATTGATAGACATTTGGGCTGGTCCCACTTTTTGGTTAGTAGCAATAATGTTGCTGTGAATATTCATGTACAAGTTTTTGTATGAATATATTTTCAATTCACCTAGGAGTGAAATTGCTGGGTCATATGGTAATGCTGTATTTCATATTTTGAGAAACCGTCACATTATTTCTCAAAGTGGTTGCATCATTTTACATCCTTACCAGTAATGTGTGAGGATTCCAATTTTTTCACATCCTCTCCAACACTCCTTACTGTCTATCTTTTTTATTTCAGCCATCCTTATGGGCGTGAAGTGATATCTCACTGTGGTTTTGATTTGTATTTCCCTGATGGCTAATGATGTTGAGCATATTTTCATGTGCTTATTGGCCACCTGTATGTCATCTTTGGAGAAACGTCTATTTAAATATTTTGCCAATTTTTAAATCAGGTTATCTTCTTATTATTGATCTGTAAGAGTTCTTTATATATTCTGGGTACAAGTTCCTATAGGCCATCCATTTAACACCTCAGCCTGTTTTCTCTCCAGGCTATATATCAGTGTTTAATTCCAGGAAATACATACGTCTGTTTTCATCTTGCCTGTACTTTTTCTCTTGTTTTATATTCCTTCCCCATCAGAGAAGGGATTTGATGTGATGCACTCACTACCTCAGGAGGGCAAAACCCCAGACACAACAGACCTAGAGCAGAATCAGCTTTCCTCAGAATCAGACCTACCAGTGCTCCCTTTCAAAAGACAGATTTCTCCTCCTCTACTTCCCATTCTTTGAAATATTTTCCTTGTCCCCTCTCCTCCCCCCAGAACACTCTAAATTTGGAATCAAAAAGCCAGATTCTCAAGCCCTCCGAGAAGGCATCAAGGTACCTCAGAAAGAGACAAACTTAGAGTTTGACCGCTCTGCATTCAAATCTCAGCCGTGTCACCATCCAGCCGTGTGTCTCCAGGCAAATTGCTTAACCTCTCTGAGCCCAACTTTCTTCAAATATCAAAGAGAAAATAAAATTTAAGTTAGTGCTGAAATGAGTAAGAGCCTAAAAAAAAATGACTGGGTAATTAAATGATCACCTCAAGTGTGTACTAAAAGTTTCATAAAAGAATTTCCTCTGCTCTGGGCTCATTTATTCTCATAGTAATTCAGTGAAGTGGGTGTTATTATGCCCATTTTATAGGCAGCAGAAGAGAGGCTCAGAGAGGTGAACTCACTTGCCCTGTGTAACACAGCCTGGGAGAGGCAGAACCAGGATACAAACCCAAACATGACTCTCTCCAGACCCTCTGTTCTTCTTAATGAATTGCAGAGGGACACCACTCTTAAGCCATCACCCCATTAGAGTTATTTAGAGAAAAATGAATGAAATCCGTCAAGAGCGTCCCTGCAGGGCTCGTCTGTGATGTGTTCACTTTGTGTGGCTGATTTAGTCTTATTGAGCAAAGGCACTGTGCTAGGCAGGATACTGAATCAGAAGGAGCTTCTGCTTTAAAGCCATTGAACAAATAAATGCAAAGTGATTATTTCATTACACTCTGTGCTAACCGAAGTGCCTGCATTCCAGCTCCACAGTTCACACCTTGGATTCTTTGAGCATCAGTTTCTCCATCTGTATCCTGAGTAGGTTAATGGCTACCTCACCCGTCTCTGGTGAAGTCTAGGGATATTACTAGCATGAGAAGGTCCTGCTCTGAAGCTGGCGTCCAATTAAGGACTGCAGGGGTGATCGTCCCGAACTCCAATTTTCCAGTCATCGGCTTGCAAATATTCTGAGCTTGGCTCTGGGGCGTCTTGAGGCTGAGGCAGCTGCCTCTCCTCTGAGCTGCGGCGGTCCAGCTCTTCACGGAAAGCGGCCGGTGTGACTTCATTAGGAGAAAAAGCAGCCCTGACCAGCACGCGCTGAGGATACGGAACCTCCGCGAAGAGCTGCAGAGAAATCGCGGTGCCCATGATTAGGGTTTTAAGGAAGTCTCAGAATAACAGACCTCACTGGACTTCGTATTGCTACTGCGGAGACGGGAAGATCTGAAACCATCCGGGGAGACTCCGCTAATTATATTTTAAGGTTCTTTCTGAATAAAGCAGGGCAATTGCTCTTAAAGGTGTATTTAGTAATAGGCCAGAGCTTGCCTGACGTGGGGCGGGGGAGGGAGCGGTATATAATGAATGCAGTGACACATCCTTTGCTCTGTCTCTGCTCTGTCTTTGCTTACAAATGGGAATTTTGTTTGACCTCCAACATTTGGTTCTTCAGGGGAAATTAAGCTAGTGCGTGAAAAGGTGGAAAATCTGTAGATGAAAAATATTCGTGTGTTGCAGAACAGGTACAAGCCCAAACTCTGTAACATGGCATCCGAAGACCTTTACAGTATGGCCAATGGATTCCTCTCCTGTAGTTATTAGCAGGGAGCTGGAGCTTGGCTGCTTGGGTTCCAGCCCCCACTCTGCCTCTTAGTCGCTGTATGATCTTAGGCAAGTGACTGAAGCTCTCAGAGCCTCGTTTTCCTTGCCTGAGAAATGGGGATAAATGTACCACCTCATGGGGCTAGGAGGAGGAGGAAATGAAAGTGGTCAGCAGAAGGTCAGCATACAGCAGGGTTCGGGAGGAGAGCTGTCTTGTGCACTCACTGCAGGAGGCTTGGAAGCATCCCTGACCTGCATCCCCTCGATGCCAGTAGCACCCCCTCCTCCAGTGCACTTGTGATAACCCAAAGTAGCTCTAGGTATCACCAAATGTCCCAGGCACACAGTAAGGGCCCAGTAAGGGTTATCCTTCATCTCCCACACCTGCCTCGAAAACGCTCCTCCTAAATCCAATGCCCTGAAATTCCCAGCACCCGAATGTGCTTTCTGACAGTCCTCAGGGCACTTGTTCACGCCCTCCCTTCTGCCTCAATCTCCCCTTTACGTCTTCTTTTCTGAATCCTCCTGTGTCACCTCCTCCAGGAAGCCTTCCTGCTTCCCTTCGCCCCACTCCAAAGGTTGGGGTGCTCCCTCCCTGGGCCCACATAGCGCCAAGTGTTCCATTCACTCATTCGTTCATTCCTCTGTTTGTTCATTCAAAAAATACTGTGCCTGGCACACAGGGGGCACCCAAAGAAGCACTGATTACACAGGATTCTCACAGCCAGATTGTGTCTCCCTCCCACACAGGACTGTGATCCTCCGAGGTCAGAATTGCTGGCACACAGCGGAGGCCAGTGCAGGGAGTGGGGAAGGGGGAGCGAGGGCCTGGGGTCCTTCCCAGTAGGACTAAGAGACCAGCAACCCCGGTTTCACGGGTCTCCCTCCTGCCTCATTTGCTTCCCCAGCACACAGCCCAAGAAGCAGCAGGAGGTGCGTCAGCCCCAGTAAATAAGACCCGCTTTTTAAAAACATCATTAGAAACTCAATTTACCACAAGCCACCAAAGCCGCGTGAGGCAGAGAAAACTGACCCCTTCCCTGCCATCTTCCTCTTATACCACGTGCTCTCCTCTTCTGTCTATTTTTTTCCTTGTGTTTTGCCGATCCTCCTCCTTTGCAAAGAATTAGTGCCACAGCTCTTTGCCGCCAAGTCGCAAACAATCGAGCGCACAGATCTGTGTGTTGCTCAGGGCGAGAAGATTGTGCCGCTGAGCACATTTTCTGCCCTTCGCAGGGTTTTCATTCCAACACCCCAAGATGCCGGAGACCAGCCTTGCTCACTTGTCAACTCCTGGACTTACTTTCTCCGCATTAAAAAAATGCACATACGGGTTCTTAATAGAGTTTAATTGCTTGCATTTTCCAAAACTTTATCTCTTCCCTTCCCAGTCCTGGTCGGTGCTATCGGTTGCCTCTGAAAATAATTGTTTCAACTTATTTGAAAATTGTCTTAAAAATAGATTTTTAAAAATTTTCCATTCAAAGAAATTTGCCATTCATTCAAAACTGTCTTCGTTTTCACCTGGGAGCCTGCCCGGTGTCTCTGTGGCCCTGCAGCTACTCTTCCCACCTCGAGAAGAGGCGGCAAAAGGAGGTGGAGAGTGATGCCTGGGGACCTGCCCTGTGCCAGTTCCCTGGAGGCGAGGACTCAGGAGCCCACGCTAACAAGCGAAGGCTCTGGGGCACAGAGAGGTTACGCAACTTTCCAAGGTCACACTGCTAGTGAGTGACAGAGGCAGGATTACTAACAGAACCAGCTTCTGGAAAACTCTCATGCTGTCATTGCCTCTGTCTTCTTGCTCCAAATTCTGTGAGTCCTGATAGTATACTAATATCTCCTGCAAAGACCCATCCCGAGAAAGAGCGGTGGAAATCCTTTTCAATCTGCCAATTGTAAAAGGAAATTCTAGTCTCCATCCTCCTAGGGCTGCTTTGAGGATTAAATCTCCCAAGTCTAAGTTTGCTCAGCCGGGCACCCAGAAAGCACTTTATAATTATTAGCGGGCACTATTATTTCCTCTTTCAAAAGTATCCATCTTCTGTTCCATTCTCTAGACTCTGCCTGGCATGCTAAGATTTCTAAATGGTGAGTTCTTTGAGAACCGTGTCCACGTTAGGACCCACCAGGCTCTGAGTGTGCTGCCTGGCACTGGCGCTCAGAAAATGCTGGTTGAATTTAACAGCAGCCCTGCTAACGGGCTCAGAGAGTAAACGGTGCACTAGTAAATATCTTACCCTGCCCAGGCAGTCCGATGCCTTGGGCTGTTACAAATGCACCTCTAAAGACCGTAATGGATCGAGTTAATGGCAGAAATATAAGACATGGTAGCAGGTGAACAGGGAAAACATTTGAGCGTGGATGGAAATTTTTTGTCTCCTCAGATTATATTGTAAGGAGGATCAAGTCTTTTTTTATATGCATAGCAACTGTCCTATTTTTAAAGTTAGGCTTTCTAACATATTGTCCTGAAGTTCTACCTTGCGCTAGGCACTGTGATCTGGTGCTGTGGAGGATAAAGGAGGATTAAATCATATTGTTCCTTAAGGTGAAATGAGGTTCATGGTAATTTAATGGAAATTACACGATGAGCACTCACGTGTGGGTCTCCCCTGTTCAGCTTCCTGGGAGGTTTTCTCCTGGCCTCCCAGTGGGATCATGTGACTCATTCTGGCCAATGAGTTGAAAGCACGTGCTCCGTTTCACTTCTGAGCTGGACCATTCATTTGCCTGGTAAGACCCCCCTGCTCTCTTCAACATGATGGTTGCTCATCAATCTGGGACCCTAAGTGATTAAAATGCACAGAACCCTTCTAACTTTCAGTGGGCGCACAGCATGTGGGAGAAAGAAACATCTGTTTTAAACGCCTGAGTTTTTCTCAGTTTGGGGCTGTTTGTTACTGCAATATAACCTAGCCTATCCTGACTCACACAAAATAGCCATATATTAGATCCTTGCTGTGAGCCAAACCCTGTTAACTGCATTAGAAAAATTAGCACATTCAATCATCATAATAACCCCATGAAAAGATTCTTCTGTATGTTTCTAATTGAGCTTTGAAAGTTGAGTAGCCCCGGGTTACACTGATAGTAAGTAGAGGGGCCAGGGTGGACCCAGGTGGTCTAACTCCTGAGTCCTTGTTCTTTACCCCTGTGTGGTACCACGTTGCTGCCTCTCAAATAAATCAGTTAGTGCTGTAAGAGGGCTAAAAATGAAGCCACCAAGAATTAGGAAAAAGGAGAGATGATCCAGCTGGAGAGGAATGGCAATGGGTTTGGTGGGGGAGGTAGATTGGGAAGCTCCTCTTTGGAGCACAGACTTCAAAGGGGCAGACAGACTCTGTGGTGGTCCCGGAAGTCCAGCCTCCTGGTTGTCACATCCTGTACAATCCCCTCCCTTTGAGTGTGGGCTGGACCTATGATACATCCTAGCCAAACGATAGAGCAAAGGTGAAGGGATTTTACAGATGTAGTTAAGGTTTCATATAGGTTTTTGATTTGAGTTCATTAAAAGAGATGTTATCTTAAATAGGTCAGATGTAATCAGGTAAAAGCCTTTGAAAGGGAGACAGGGCCCTCCCTGAGGTGAGAATTCCTCCTAGCTGGCTTGATGAGGTGGGCAGCCATGTGGAGGAATCCTATATGGCAGGGAACTTTAGGTGGCCTCTAGGAACTACAGGTGGCCTCCAGCCAACAGCCAGCAAAATGCTGAGCCCTCAGTCCCACAGCTGCAAGGAAACTAATTCTATCAACACCTCAATGAGCTTGGATGGGGATTCTTCCCTGGTCAGACCCCCACCTGAGAACACAGCCTGGCAGATACCTTGATGGCAGCAGCTTTGTGAGACCCTGAGCAGAGGACCCCACTAGGCTTTTCCCGGACTTCTGGCTCACAGAGAGAGTGAGATAAGAAATTCATGATGTTTTAAGCTGCTAAGTTGGTGGCAATTTGCTATGGAGCAATAGAAAAGTGATACAGAGCCCAAGATGGGAACATGGGTGGAAGGACGGTGCAAGAGGCAGAATGAGAAAATGATGAGGGCCAAGAGCTCAGCACCTCCAGAGCCAGGTGCCTAAAGGGAGGAGAAGCTCAGGACCTGCTGGGGGAGAGCGTTCGATGGCAGACCAGCATGGCTGGAAGACTTTTAGGTGGAAAATGAGAAGGCTTTGTAGGCCTTTTGATGTGTGTTTGGCGAAGATTGACCTTGAAATGGTGATGTGGTGTTGGGATGTATAGTGGATTGAAAGGTGACCACCCCCCCAAATAAAAGATATGTCTACATGCTAACTCCAAGAACCTGTGACTATGACCTATTTTAGAAATGGAGTCTTTGCAGATATAATTAACAGAAGGATCTCAAGATGAGATTACCCTGGATTACTTAGGTAGGACCTAAATCCAATGACAGGTGTCCTTACAAGGGCAAAGCCTAGGGGGAGATGAGACAGACAGAAGAGGAGAGGACACAGAAGGACAGAAGAAGGCTGTGTGAAGACGGAGGCAGAGATGGAAGGGTGCATTTACAAGTCAAGGAACACCAGGCTTGCCGGCAACCGCCAGAGCCAGGAACAGCGGCTCGGGATGGATTCTCTCTCAGAACCTCCGGGGCAACCACCCCTGCCAACGACTTGGTTTCACACTTCTAGCCTCCAGAGCTGTGAGGCAATACATTTACGTTCTTTTAAGCCTCCAGTTTTGTGGTCACTTGTCACCACAATCCTTGGAAACTAACGCAAAATGATTTGGAGGGAAAAGAGAGAGAAGGAACCTCAACCAGAGAGGAAAACATTGCGCTGGTTCACACATGAGGTGTGACTGCTCCACACCAAATAGTGGGGATGGGAATGGTTGGAGCCAAGAGGAATCTACACCCCAATTTTCATATTTGACCTCCTATAACTTCCCCCTTGTGTATTACACATACAGAAACTCATTTATTGAACCCTTATTATGTGCCAGGTACTGTACACATTGCATTCATTATTTCATGTTTTAACAAAAACATGTTAAAATAGAGATGATTATTACTCCCATTTTATGGAGGAGAAAACTGAGATTCAGCGGTGAAGTAATTTGCCGATGGATATAGCATGTGTAAGTGGCAGAGTTGAGATTGACATACAAGTGCATCGTACTGAAAGGGCAATGCCTTGAACCCAATGTTATACTGTCTCTGAGGTCTTTCTTTCATCAAGAAGCTTTGTAAAGTGTTCTTAGATGTGGGAATTCAAGGAGTCCTGGAAACACCAACGCAGCGCTTGGGTCTCTGTCTATGTCATCCTCTGGGTACAGCCAGAGTGTTAATTAGCATTTTTTATTGCTTCTAATTACCCGAGACTCTCTGACAGTTTGAGTTCATGAATGCTAATGTAAGGGCAAAGTCATGAGAACTTGGAAGCAGAGGCCTTGGGCTCACAGAAACAAAATTTCGTGTTTTAGCTGACCCAATGGCTTTTGGTAGGGCAGAGTGTCAAGGAGATGGGGTTCAGAACAGGGATTGAAATGAAGAGGGCCACTTCCCATGTACCTCCCATACCAAGAGCTCTCACCTCGGTGGAATTATTCTCTAAGCAACCCAGCTCAAGGACTAGTGGGTTTGAAAGACTGATGTAATCTTAACATTTGTATTGCAAAAGGTTGTAGAGTACATCTATTATTTTTTGCCCGTCCAGAAACAATTTCTCTTTCCTCTGGTAATAAGACTTTGATTTTGCTTGGAAGCCACCCATCCCTACTTTCAGTTTATGTGATTCTGATGGGGTCCAACTCACATCCCAGACCTTGGCTCCAGGAAGGGTCATGTGGTTCAAACCTGGCCAATCAGCAAATTCCATCCCCTTGGGCTCAGTGATTGACTCGGGAATAAGCCAATGAAATTCAATTCCAATTTGTTGGCAATGCTGGGAAGAGAAGTATGTAAGTTGCGGTTAGATCCCTTAGATTTCAGGCTCAACTACATCCATAGGCTCAGTTGTATAATCAAGACTCTGTCGTTCTCCATCTCTGGTCCTTCTTCCCTTGATGTTGCTTCATTTTTAGGTTCGTTCTCTACATAGGGCAAGAATGCTGGCCACCAGCAGGGCCCTTCTCTGACTTTGCATCCATATGTCAAATTTCACAGAACCCTTGGTCACTCCTACTTGCCTGTACAGTCCATCCCTGGGGTGATCACAGTTGAGGAAATGAAGTTCTATGACAAGTCCAGGCCATCTTTGCAACTGAGGGGAGGTGGAGCAGGCAGGCACCATGAAGCTACTCCCAGTGGAGGATAAGGAGTTACCTTAAGGCAGGCAAAGTCCAAAAGCCCTCCAGAATGCCTTTCAACTATGAGTGGCTTCCTATCCTTTGCAAATGTCCAGAAATTTGAGTTTGTTGTTAGACTTTTCAGACTTGGAAGGGCACAGTGGCTTCTCTGTCAGTGGTGTCATTGGCCAAATCTCACTCCTTGGAAGCCTTACAATCCAGTTTATAAGCAGGTGTTGATTACATGCTAGCATGCTACTGCCAAGACACAAGCTTTCAGGCTGATGGGCTCACCTGGGGCAAGGAGATCCTCAGGGGCCCCCATAACCCTCCTAAAAAAGGAGACAGAGGAGATGGTGACTCTTTCTGTTCTCAGTCACCATCCTGGGACAGCCTCTCTCCCTCTTCCTATTTCCTCCTGTCTTAGGTCCATCCTCCACATTACCAGCTGAGAGGTAATTCCCAGCTCTAAACTGCTCATGTCACTCCCCTTCCTAAATGCCAGTGGGTCCCCATTTTACTAGGTCCAAGTCCAAGGTACTAACTTGGCATTCGGGGCTCTTTCCAGCCCAACCAGAACCCACCTTTCCAGTCACATGTCCTCCACACTTTTCCATCTTCTCCTTTTCCCCCATGGCTTGTTATGCTCCAACTGCAGTGAGATATTTTTTGCCCCCTCCATGTGCAGGATCTCTGGTGCCTCAGGGCCTTTGCACATGTGATTGCCTCTGTCCATGAACAATCTTTAAAACTCCCCTCATTAAGCCAACACTGTATTATAATCATCTGAGAGAAGCTATAATGTAGTGCCTAAGAGCATAGACCCTTGAAATCCAACATCCTGCTTCTACCACTTACTGGCCATGATCTTGGTCAAGTCAGCCTCGGTTTCTTCATCTGTGAAATGGGGGACAATGCTCGTGCCTTCCTCTTGGAATTATTGTGTGGTTTAAATGTAGTAGATGATCTAACACACTTAGAGCAATGCCTGGCACATCCCAAGCACTGTAGAAGCAACTGCCATTGTTTTTGTCCATTCACATTTCTGTCTCCTTGTAAATTGTAGACTCTTTGAGGGCAGTGCTGTGGCTTCTTCCCCTCTGTTCCCTCTGTGTTTATTTGCTCTCTTTTCTTCCATCTACTGCAAAAAGAAACTAGGTTTCTGAGCAACGTGAGTATGAACAATCCCCGGTTTCATCGTGGGGCAACTCATCCAGAAGCAAATCTCAGCCAGCAGGTGAACTGAGCCAAGGTAGGAGGCTGGAGTGGTGGGAAAAGCATGGTTATTGGGGGCCAACCGGCGTGTCACACCAACTGCTAGCCTAGTGGCTAGGATGGACCATTCTACCAGGTGACAGTACAGAGTTGACAATATGTTCTCATGCATACCGGTGCCTGTACAGGGAAAGGCAGAGCATGAGGTGAAAGGCAGGGAGTGACACTGGGAAAATCGATTAGGGGCAGCAGAGCTCCTGTGAGCGCAGTGTGCTGAGTCCTCTCTCGGGCGGGCGGCTGGAGGAGGGCCAGCGTGCGGAGCAGTATTTAACTGCTCTGGTCTTGCTCCCAATAGCTGGGCTATAAATGCTCATACTTCAGATGAAGAATAAGCCATCGAATCTGAAATTGTATTTCGGTAAAAATAAAAACAGGCTGGGTTGGAAGACAGTTGTGTTGCCTTTTGATTCCCCCCACATACACTTTTATTGCAGGAATTGCATGGCTGCTTCTCCAGCTGTGATAACTCTTTCAGGAATAGTAAGAGCTCTCTTCAGTCTTAAAATGACCAACAAAAGAATTTATTCCTTCTGATCTACCTGTTTGTGGATATTGAGCGCAGTGGTAACCGGCATTTATATATTGCCTTTCGTATGCATTATCATTGGATCCTCAGGGCAGCTTTTGGAGGTAGGTGTGGTAATCATCTCAGTTACAGATGAAGAAATGCAGGATCAGAGAGGTGAAGCAACTTGCTCAAGATCACACAGCCAGGGCATAAGACAAGATGGTATAAAGGAAAGAGCTCCACTTTGAGGTCAGAGAGATCTGGGTTCTAATCTCTGCTACTTAACAACTGGGTGACCTTGAGTAAGCTATTTCACCTCTCTGAATCTCCATTTCCTAGTTTTTAAAGTGGCATTGTAATACCCACTCCCTAGATTTATTATAAATTGAATGAAATCGTATGTGAAAAGGTCTTAACATCATATATACTGCTTAATAATCCACTCTTTTCCCCCTTTTTCGTAGTGTTGAATAGAGTTGGAACTTGAACCCAAACTAACTGATCACCCAGCCCATGTTCTTTTCACCTCTTCATGCTGCCTGGAAACTTGACCCTCTGCCACTATGATAATACCATGCAGGGGTGAGGTAATGCCTTCTTGTAAATTGCAACACAGAGAGGGAGATCCTGGGTACTAGAGGAACCTGCGTTTATTCACTGTTCAGAGAGTGAGCCCTGCGGGGATTTAGGGGGACAGGGAGTCCAACTTTGAATATTACCTACATATTAAATTGTCTGTGGGGAAGCCAAGTAGCACTGTCTAATTTAAGATGCAATGTCAGCGAGAGATGGACTCACTGAGCTGAAGCTTGGGAAACCAATCTGAGCTTTGGCTGCAGATTTATGACTCTTTGTCATACAAGGGGCCAGGATATGATACTTGTTTTCATGACTCTCAAAGGTAGTAGAGATGAGTTGTGGCGAGGACAGAAATAATTATAGTACAATATAAAACATGTGAATGCTGGATCACAACAGATAAAAGCAGACAAGACTCCTGTCCTCATGGAGCTTAGGTTTTAGTGCAATTTAATAGACGTGAATCAAATTTTCATTCAAATGGACACTAAAAATTGAAATGCCAGGCTCTGCAACTGGATCTATGATGTCTCCAAAACTCATTCATTTATTTTTTCATTCTTACAAAGGATACTTATTCTGCTCCTGCTGTATGCCAGAGTCCATACTGAAAGCTGGAGATACAGTGATGAGTAAGGGAAGATTCGAGTCTATTGAAAGGGAGAGATAGTAACTCAGTTTTGTGTAATGTACATAAAATCACACCTGTGACAAGGGCTATAATGAAATGGCAAAAGATAGTAGAAAGTTTTAACCTAGACAGGTAAGTTGGGGAGGACTTTCCTGAGGAAATGATGGGAACTAAAGAATGATAAGACATTAACTAGGTGAAGAAGGTAGAATGGAGAACATGACAGAACAGCATGTGCAAATGTCCTGTGGTGAGAAGAGCATGTGCATATGAAGAATTGGCAAAAGCCACTGCTCCATTCATTGAGCAAAAACCTATCATTGTTTCTTCATCTATAGCATATATTTGAGCCCTATTAATACTTAGCTACTTTGATTCTAAGATGCCAGTGTAAGTTACCCCATTGGTTTAGTAACATTGTTTTTTTTTTTAATTAGGAATTAAAAAAAAAACTAGTCAGAGCTTCATTACCACATTCAATTAGTACATGAATTTCTAAACAAACTTTTAATTCTGGATTTTTTATTGAAATATAGTTGATTTACAGTATTACATTAGTTTCAGGTATACAACATAGTGATTCAATGTTCTTATAGATTTAAAGTTATGAAATATTGGCTATATTCCCTGTGCTGTACAATATAACTTGTAGCTTATTTATTTTATACATAAAGTAGTTTGTACCTCTTAATCCCCAATCCCTATCTTGCCCCTTACTCCTTCCCTCTCCCCACTGGTAACCACTAGTTTGTTCTCTATATCTGTGAGTCCGTTTATGTTTTGTTATATCCACTGGTTTGTTTTATTTTTTAGAGTCCACATTTAAGTGATATCATACAGTATTTGTCTTTCCCTGTTTGACTTACTTCACTAAGCATAATAACATCTAGGTTCATCCATGTTTTTGCAAATGGCAGAATTTCATTCTTTTTCATGGCTGATTAATATTCCATTGCACATATATATCCATTCATCTGTTGATGGGCACTTAGCTTGCTTCCATATCTTGGTTATTATAAATCATGCTGCTATGAACTTTGGGGTGCATGTATCTTTTCTTTTCTTTTTTTAAAATAAATTTATTTATTTATTTTTGGCTGCATTGGATCTTCATGGCTATGCGCGGGCTTTCTCTAGTTGTGGCGAGTGGGAGCTACTCTTCGTTGAGGTGCGCGGGCATCTCATTGTGGTGGCTTCTCATTGTGGAGCACGGGCTCTAGACGTGCAGGCTTCAGTAGTTGTGACTCGTGGGCTCAGTAGTTGTGGCTCACGGGCTTAGTTGCTCTGCAGCATGTGGGATCTTCCTGGACCAGGGCTCAAACCCGTGTCCCCTGCATTGGCAGGCGGATTCTTAATCACTGCACCACCAAGGAAGTCCCACATGTATCTTTTCAAATTAGTGTTTTCATTTTCTTCAGATATATACCCAAGAGTGGAAGTATTAGTACATATGGTAATTCTATTTTTAGTATTTTGAAGAATGTCCATACTGTTTTCCACAGTGGCTGCACCAATTTGTATTCCCCCGACAGTGTACAAGGGTTCCCTTTTCTCCACATTCTCACCAACATTTGTTATTTGTGTTTTTTGATATAGCCATTCTGACAGGTGTGAGGTGATATCTCATTGTGGTTTTAATTTGCATTTCTCTGATAGTTAATCATGTTGAGCATCTTTTCATGTGCCTGTTGGCCATCTGCGTGTCTTCATTGGAAAAAATGTCTGTTCAGGTCTTCTGCCCATTTTTTGATTGAGTTGTTTGGGGTTTTTTTTTTTACATTGAGTTGTATGAGCTGTTTATATAGATATATTTTGGATATTAACCCCTTATCAGTCATATCATTTGCAAATAATTTCTCCCATTCACAGTAGGTTGTTCTTTTGTTTTATTGATAGTTTACTTTGCTGTGCAAAAGCTTTTATGTTTAATTAGGTCCCACTTGTTTATTTTTGCTTTTGTTTCCTTTGCCTTAGGAGACATAGCCAAAAAAGATATTGCTGCGGTTTTGTCAAAGAGTGTTCTGCCTACTCTTTCTTCTAGGAGTTTATGGTTTCTGGTCCTATGTTTAGGTCTTTAATACATTTTGAGTTTATTTTTTGTATATGGTTTGAGAAAATGTTCTCATTTCATTCTTTTACATGTAACTGTCCAATTTCCCCAACATCACTTGAAAAGATTGTCTTTTCTCCATTGTATATTGTTGCCTCCTTTGTTGTAGATTAATTGACCATAAGTGCTTGGGTTTATTTTTGGGCTCTTTATTATGTTGCATTGATCTATGTGTCTGATTTTGTGCCAGTTCCATGCTGTTTTGATAGCTGTAGCTTTGTAGTATAGGCCAAAGCTCCCTGAAGTATAGAACATGTAGTATAGGACATGCTCCCTGAAGACAGGCAGCATGTTGCCTCCAGCTCTGCTTTTTTTTCTCAAGATTGGTTTGGCTGTTTGGAGTCTTTGAATAATTTTAGATTTATAGAAAACACATACATTTTAAGATGCATTCAGAACTTCAAAATGTGAAGAAGATTCATCTTGGAATTGTACCAATTTCTATGATTATGGCAATCACAACTAACATTTCTTGAGTTTTTACTATGAACCAGGCACTGCTAAGCACTCTTAATTTAAAACTTAGACAATACAGATGGAGAAACTGAGGCACAGAGATGTTAACTTGTTTTCCCTGAGTCACACTTTTAGGATTGACCAAGTCAGGACTTGAATGTGGGCAGTCTGGCTCCAGAACTTTATAACCACTACATATGACCAAGCTTTACATGTTTGACCCAGCTCCAATTTCCATGATGGGCTTTTCTTCCATCAGCTGCTTTCAGGGATAATTGATGAGCTGAGTGTCAGTGGATGAAGCTGAAGGGGGCTCAGTCCTTAGCCAATGACACATCCCATGCCCTTGGGCATTCCTCTCTGCCCTCTGTGCTCACTTCTACCATGCCATACCAAGTACAACATGGAAATGCCATAAGTTCCCTGGCCTCAGAGGAGAAGATGGGCACCTCCACGCTCAAGACCAGCCTGGCCACACCGGCTGCACAGATCTACTGTGTTAGTACCAAGAACTGACTTTCCAATGAATGCGGAGCTCAGGGGCTGTTGATGGCCACATAATTATTCATGCTTTTGTCCAGATAATCAGAGTCATCCTTCAATCTCATTTATCTTGTCTACCCTGTGCACCATGAGAGAAAGACAGCCATTACTCATGGCCCAACTGTTGATCTCTTTTGTTAATTTGTTAATTGGTTTTATGGTAACTTTGGTGGCAGATTTAAAGTAAATAAGAGAATTTCGCTATAAAGAAGGTTAGAAAAAAATAAAAGTTACTCTTGTTCATTCTCAACATATGAAGGACCATGTGACAGGATAGAGATAGCTGTTACCTGCAAGGTATGAGGGTCCCCATATTCCTTGCTTGCCTTAATGCATGAATTTTCTATTCTTCATTTTTCCTCTGGGTAAAGACATTTAAGACAGTTATACATTTTACAGGTCATACAGAGCCCTGTAGCCTGTTAAGGTTAGAGCTTAAAAGTGTGCCTCTGTCCTCAGATTATCTGGGATTGAACCCTAGCTCTATTACTTTCTTTGTGATCTTAAGTCACTTAAATTCTCAGTGCCTCAATTTTCTTATCTGTAAAATGAGGTTAATATTAGTACATACCTTGTAGAGTTGTTGGAGGTCCTAGTCCATAGTAAATCTTCAGTAAATGCCCTGTTCATTTTCCTCCTTCTCATTATAATTATTTTTATTGTTGTTATTATTTTCAATATGCTATTTCATTAGATCTTTTCAAGCAGCCTGTAATAAAAGGAATAGCATCATTTAAAGTAGTGTAACCCACTGAGAGAGGAATAGTGCTTGCTATTCTAGCACCCTAATAGAGGGATATTGTCATCTGTTCTAGTCACTTAATATCCCAGCAACTTTTTAATTGACTTTATTGAGTTATAATTAACATTAAATAGAATGCTCACATTTTAAGTGTATTGTTCATGAACTTTTATCAAATGTATATACCTGTACTATCAAGATACAGAAAGTTTCCATCACATTCAGTTGTTTCCTTGTAGCCCTTCCCATTCAATCCTCCTCCCCCAGCCTCAGTCAACTATTGATCTGCTTTCTGTCACTACAGAGTATATTTGTCTTTTATAGAATTTCATATAAATGGAATCACGCAATATGTACTCTTTTGTGTTCGGATTCTTTAACTCAGCAGAGTGCTTTCCAGATTCAACTACGTGTCTGTGTATCAGTAGTTTGTTCCTTTTTATTGCTAAGTAGTATCACATTTTATGGCTATAACAGAGTTTATCTGTTCAATGGTTGATGGACTTTGGGGCCGTTTCCAGTATTTCGGTGTTGTGGATAAGGTTGCTCAGTAACTTGTGCGCAAGCCCAAATCCATATGGAATATATTTTCATTTCTCTTGGGCAGATACATAGGAGTAGAATTGCTGGAGAACCACAGAATCTCGACCACAATATTTATTAAGGACTTCTCACTCCTCCAACCACTCACCTATACTAATACTTACAATTTTTTTTTTTTGGCTGCACCGTGCAGCACGCGGGATCTTAGTTCCCTGACCAGGGAAAAAAACCCATGCCCCGTGCGTTGGGAGCTTGGAGTCTTAACCACTGACCATCAGGGAAGTCCCCACATTCTTTTATTCAGGACTTTTAAAAGATTAAGAAATTGAAACTATATATAGTTTATCACAAGTTGACCTGAACTAATTAGTAATACCCAATCATGCATATGCGTGTAGTGGCTTTCTGCTAATGACTTCTGATCTTTCTTTTCTGAGAAATAGTGACTCATGGAACCAAAGTAGGAAGGTGTCTCTCTCCTGGTCCGAACAGTGTGACTGGTAGTAACTCCCTGACATCAGAACATGTAGTACCGAGGAGACACAGATTGCAGTGAACTACTTCAGTCAGTCAGTCCTTCACAGGCTTTCAGAAAACAGCCTCTTGCTCATGGAAGACATGTCCATAGACCCTCTAGGAAGCAAGGTGCTGCCCCACTGATCCCTGGATGATGCCAAAGCTTGTCCTTGATCAGATTCCACCTGCTTCTCCAGGTCCTGCCATCCTATCCTTTTAAAGTCAGCTCCCTTCCCTAATGCCTTTCGGTAAAAGATGCAACAATGTCAACTTTTCTCTTCTGTTTTATTCCATATTCCACTTGAACCCCACTCCCCATTTCACTTCCCCTTTCCCATGGACAAGCATTCAGTGCAGTCAATGTACAGCATTTCTCTAAATATGTTCTTGCAAAATGTTACTCTCTGAGGGTTGGATGAGTCACCTTGACAGAGACATTCCCACCGAAAATGCATTCAGTTAGTAGCTCACCAAAGGAAAACAAAAGTGTTTGTAACCAAAAGAAAGGGGAAGTATTCCTGAACAGGGGGAACCAATAGATATCCACTACAGTCCTCTCCATCCCAACAGGATCCTTCCTGCAGACACTAGTGAGCCCTTTAGGTGTTTAGAATTTTAGATACTGGGTCCAGGTGTAGTGAAAGGCTTCCGATAAATTGGGAGGGAAGACTTGGAATAAGGGGAACCTAATAGATGTCTTTTAATCAGACCTCTATGGAGTACTTCCTATGTGCCAGATACTCTGGAGTGATGCAGAGAGGAATCAGTGCTTCCTTTCTTTTTAGAGCCTATGGTCTAATGGAGGGAGACTGACATGGAAAAAAATGATCTCTTCTACCAGACACATTATTATAAATGGGCAAAGGTCTATGAAATAAAAATAAGGGAGAGGTCAGTTTCAGCACTGGGGTGGGGAGGGAGTTGGAGAAGGCTTCCTGGAGGGAATGCCATCTTAGCTGAGCACTTATGTAACAAACATCTACCGAGCATCTATCATAGGTGCTTGGGATGCTGCATTGAAAGAAAAAGATCAAGGCTGTATTCTCATGGGGTTTTCAAGCAGATTCTAGGGAACTGTGACCTGCCCCTGTCAACCCCTCCAGCACGATGCCTCCTCTAGCCCCACCCCTACTCCTCTCCTGTGTTTTAACCACGTGGTAACAAGTCATTAGCAGACAAATGGCTCCCATTTTCTCCTGCATTCACGGATGAGCTCATGCTGTTCTCTTTCCTGAGACCTGCTCCCTGCCTGCTCTGTATCTAACCAACAGTTGCTAATACCTTCTCCTCCAGGGGGCTTCCTGGAAGCTCTCTCTCCTCCCCTGCCTTGGCTTTGTCCTGCCTCCTCTGTGGTCTCACAGCCCCTGTGTTTTCTCTCCTCCATAAGTTCATTGATTACAATATGAGCCTTGATTCCCGTCTCGGTCTCCTTGAGGGCAGGGACTGCATTGGATTCATCTTATTTCCAAGTATGCGTTTGCTAAATTTTTGATGGATGAATGAATATTGGGGGAAAACCTAGCCTGAGATCTATGTCTTGGTTCTGGTCTTGCTTCAACAATCAAATTACTGTGTGACCTGAGATAAATCCATTGCCCCCTCTGATCCTCTGTTTCTTCATCTGGATGTGAAAATCTTCAGGATCCTCTCTTTAGTTCTGAGCTTCTATACACCTCCTTCTCTCTTAAGAAAATTATGAGTGTCTTTGTGGGAAAGTACAAAGGAAGAATGGCAAACTTACCTCAAATCCCACCATACAGAAATAACCATAGTTCACATTTGATGAAGGTCACTCCAGACATCTTTCTAAGGTCATGTACTAATAGATGGGAGACAGAAAGAAAATTATAAAAAACAGGATCATTGTATCCTGACTTTTTGAAATACAATGTTAAATTAATTTTTCCCTAGACGTAATAGAAGCAAAAGAAATTGAAATGAAACTAAAGGACTTTCTGAACCCCAAAGTCCCATTATTCTGACATTAAACACTTACAAAGCTACAGCCCAAGAAATACCAACAATTTAGATACAAAGAAATTTCAAAACAGAGGGTAGAACAGACGTCTTTTAATTCTGACCATGAGATCTCAGACTGTAAGCTAGAGGAATAGGCTGCAGGGTCTCGATGATTCAGTTCCAGCGGGCTTGCGAAGGCATGACGGATGACTAGCTGCCCAGCCGTGGGCCATAATTGATGACAGCACCGCACTGACCCAAACTCTTCTGCTTGAGAAGCTTGGTACCCGAGGCTGTCAGCAATCCAGTGGGGCTGGGGTGGACCCTGCGAGCCCCCATCCTGGGGAGCTGACATGTCTGACTGCCTGATACATCCTCCCCAGAATCCAAAATGATTGAGGGCGGATGGGCGAGATCGGGAGACCGTGTTCTGATTTGATTCCAGGGGGTGCTTCTGGCAATAAATTACACATGTGGCGGAAATTCACCCATCTTCAGGTCCCAACCCCTCTTGGCTTTCATAGACAGATGAACTCACAGTCTGATTTTATCTCCTCAGACAAGGTGGCTGTCACAAGAGACGGGGATGCCTTGACTCTTGCAGCAAGAACATAGGACAGGACACCAGTGGTGGGATTTTAGGGTCAGGCAGGAAAAAAAAAAAAAAAAAAAGGTGGCATCACCATAGGACAGGGTAAGTCCCAAAGTTCTGGGTCTGAATCCAGGATCTGCCCTTTACTAGCTGTGCTCATTCAGGCTAGTGTCTTAACCTTTCTGGGCCTCAGTTTTCTCGCCTGTGGATGGAGCTGAGAATAGTAATGATTGCTGAGGGTTGCTGTGGGTATCAAGCAGCTAGCACACCCAGGGTTCTTGCTAAATTAAATCTATTTGTATGACCTTAACAGGTTAATATGGTCTCTCGGTATCTCAGTTTTATCGTAATCAGTATAATAGCAATATGGGGATAATAGCTAACTATGAAGACCACGTATTGGATTCTTACTGTGTGGTGGGCGCACAACAAAGAGGTAATTGACGAGAGCTTAATGCGGCATATAGTTACAAAGATGGGGGTCAGGTTACGGCGTATGGTGAAGGACCCCAGAGTTGGCAAGAGCGGGAAACCATAAACTATTCAGCCTCCAGGGTCAGGAGAAGGATGGGCTCCAGGAGCTCAGGGAGCAGCCGTGGCTGTAGGAGAGGGCTGCCCAGCAGCTTTTTAATCTGGAAACTCCCAAGGCTGCAGGAAGGGACCAGGGGAGCAAACGCACTTTCCAGTTTCTGCCGTGGCTCCTGAGGGCCAAACCCACCGAAAACCAGAGGGCAACGGAGCGAAGGGTGATGCAGTCGGAGGGGTTTCCGCTCTTGGAGCACAGAGAGGGTTGAGCAGGGTGAAAAGATCCCCAGCACAACTCTGCAGGCTTTGTCTTATTTCATCCTTGCCACGACCTAGAGGTCAGGACTGTTGTACCCCTGTTTACAGATGAAGGGACTGAGGCCTAGAGAGTTGAGCAGCCTCAGCCAAGTTACCGTGTGGTGCGTGGCAGAGCTGGTCTTCAGACCTGGGTCTGTGTGAATCTGGAGCCACCCTCACAGTTACTTCTGTTAGCGATGCTGTCAGAGATGATCGGCATCCTTGGGATGATCTCATGAGAAGAGGACGAGGCAGGAGAGGCACAGGACACACGGAGGGGGTGACAGGGCCACCCTCCACTTAGCCGCCAGGATGATCTTTCTGAGACACATACCTGAAGCCGTCTCACACCCACTCCTTCCATGGCTCCCCATCGTCCTCATGAAAAGGTTAAGTCTCTTTCCTTCTCCTCCACAAGCTTCATCTTCTTCCACAGCCAGCCAGATTCCCCAGGCTCCAGCCACATGGAAGCATAAACTAATCTCTACACTTACGGCATCTGTGGTTGTCAGAGTTCTACAGAGAAACAGAGCCAAGCTAGAGATAGAGATATACATATACGTATTAAGAGATTTATTTCAAGGAATTGGCTTGATGTGGGGGCGGGGCTGGTAAATGTGAAATCTATGGGGCAGGCTGGGAGGCTGGAAACTCAAGCGGGAGCTGATGCCGCAAACCTGAGGCAGAATTGCTTCTTCAGGAAACCTCAGTCTCTCTCCCAAGCTATCCTTATTTAGAAGATTTTTTTAAGGAATGGGCTTGAGGGTGGGGGGGGGGGGCTGGTAAATGTGAAATCTATGGGGCAGGCTGGGAGGCTGGAAACTCAAGCGGGAGCTGATGCCGCAAACCTGAGGCAGAATTGCTTCTTCAGGAAACCTCAGTCTCTCTCCCAAGCCCTTACAACTGATTGAATGAAGCCCACCCACATTATTGAGGGTAATCCCCTTTCCTTAAAATCAACTGATTGTGTTAACCACATCTACACAATACCTTCATGGTGACTCCTAGATTAGTGTTTGATTAAGTAACTGGGTACCACAGCCTGTTATCACAGCATCCTTTCCTGCCCCCATGCCTTTTCAAAAGCTGTCCCCTCTGCCTGGGTGTCCCTCCCAGCCTTCTCAGTCTTGTGAGCCTTAGAGGCACTGCCCAGATGTCCCCTCCTTTGTGACGGCTTCCCAGATTTCCCCAAGCACGGTGAGACCCCCTCTCTTGACCCCCATAGCACCCGAGGCTCAATTCTGTCGCAACATGTATTACATAGCATAGCAAATATTTCCTTCTATCCCCTGCACACCCAAACTAGACTAGGTGGAGGGTGGGTATTTTTTCAACCCAGTGTCCCAGCATGTAGCACATAAAGGGGGCACAATAAATATTTGTTAAATGAATCAATTTCTTATAGTCGAGAAGAAGAATGTGAAGGAACAAACCCTGAAGCTCCGTGAGGCATGGGGAGCTTTCACCACACACAAAATCCACCGAGGTATACATTTCACCCCACTCAGCCTTGATCTCAATGTCTTTCCTCCCTGCTGCTTAGAGCTAAGTCGAGGCAGAACTGCCACAGGGCCAGGTGAGTCATTAAACAGTGTGTGTGGGGTTGGGGGCAAAGGCAGGCGTGTCTGCAGAAAGTCATCAGGGGCTGCTCTCTGTGAGAGGTTTCTGCAGTTGGTATTCCACAGTATGTGCCATTTTTCAGCTTCCTGCTGGAAAGCACCAAATAGTTGACGCGGTTGTAAATCATGCCAATGCAGCTGTCCGAGTGATAAGTGCCTGGGAATTGGGAAGGGACGTGGGGACATGCTCCCGCCCTCGGGAGCCAAGCAGGCTATTTCCGAAGCTTGGCAATTTATGCTGAAATGCAGGGGTATTGGTCCCTGGGAGAGTAGGTGCTTTAGCACCCTGGACGTGTAGCCACCTCAGTAAGAAATCCACTTCTAAGCTCGGTCAACCTTAGAAAAATTATTCAAACTCCCTGATATTCATTCTACTTACATGTAAAATGGAGACAAAAATAGTAGCTACTATGTAGAGTTGTGAGGATTAAATGAATGCTATTAAAGCATTTGTAACAGTGCCTAGAACATGGCAACCACTCTATAAATGTTTGCCATCACCACCATCATCACCATCATCACCACCATCATCTTTGCTATTGTCATCATGATTGTCTTGTCAAATATTTACTTAGATCCTATGACATACCAGGTTCTATGCTAGGTTCAGAGAATTCTAGAGATTGAAAGATATGATCCTCTAACAAGAAGTTGGGCATGCAGACATCCACAGGTGCTACAACAAATGCTTGTTCAAGGGAAGGGGCACAGAGAAGAAATAGATGAAGACTTCCAAGAGGAACAGTGTTTGAACTGACTCTTTAAGAAGGTCCAAGAGAAGAAGAAATTGGTAAGGCAGACAAGAGGGTGCTGTGTACGGTGCAAGATAACATTCCAGGCAGAGGAGGGGCATGGAGACCCTGATCTGCAACGTGCAATCGGGGTGCTATATGACCCGGCACAAAACCTGATCAGGGATATGTGAGTAGAACTGATGGCCCCTCAGAACATCGCTAAGGTGCATTCATGGCCACAGAAGATTCCTGGCCTTCAATACACGGTAACATGTATTCTAAGTAGGTGAAAGTTTCTGCTGTAAGCTGTCTTCACAGCCTCACTCCATCATCTCCATAGAAACGTTAGATGGATAAAACCCAGGTAAACGGTCCTGGATTCCTTCTTACACCCATGAGCACTAACACGAAGGAAAAGATGCTACTCAAGTTTCCTCTGTGTTTTGGATCTCCTCATTCACGCAATTGTAAGTGTAATATTAATAGCTCTCACTGAATGGGCTTTCATTTTCTGTGCCAAGCACTCATCTAGACACTTAATATACAACATATTATTAAACTATCAGCAGAGTTGCAAGGAAGACAACATACTAAGCCTACCTAATAGATGAGAAAACCGAAGCTCCAACTGGCACGTCCAAGGTGAGCCAGGCAGTGAGTGGTAGACCTAGGATTCGAATCTCATTCTGCAAAATTAATCTTTGGATTACTCTAGAGCTACAATGTCCAGTATGGTAGCCACCAGACACGTGTGGCTGTTTACATATAAATGTTGATTAAATAAAATTTAAAATTCAGTTCCAAGTTGCACCAGTCACAACGTGTTCCATAGCCGCATGTGACCAGTAACTACTGTATCGGGTAGTATAGATGTGGAACATTTCCATCATCCAGCAAGTTCTATGGAACAGAGCTGCTCTAGAGGACTCACAACGCCCTTCCTGTATCTGCCTTGTGCTATCAGGAGATCATGCCTTGTTTAGTTGGAGCTTTGCAATATCCTACTTAAGACACTCCAGAGACCCACAAACCTCCCCTTATAACGTTGCCACCCAGGAATAACCCATTTGGAAGGCAGTTAGGCAATATAAATCATAAAAGTTGCGGTTAATCAAAGCAAAAGGCATAGAAGGAAGGCATAGGAGGGACAGCTTCTCAAAGTATGGAAACTGCACGGAGAAAGAGCAGACAAGCCCCAAGAGCACTGACCCATCCACACCGTGCACTCTCCTCTGGCCTCAGAGCCACAAAGTAGGTTTCATAACATAGTTTGATGGCTTTCCTCCATGTTCCTGGAGTTTGCCCTCGACAGCCCTTCATGGATATTAACTCACTTAGTTTCAGCATGGGGCTGGACCTACTATGAGCCGGGCACGCTGCAGGCTCTGTGGAGAAGAATCCATGTGGGATTTTGACTTGACACCTTGGCTGTGAGAACTGGGTTCCAGTCTGAGTCTCCACCTCTCTGTGGTCTGGCACAAGGCCCTTTGTAGCTCTGGACCTTGGTTACCCAACTGGAAAATGAGATCTCAAAAAGTGTTTGTCATGATCAAGTCATCATCAAGATATATGATGATATGTGTGAAAATTCCCCCCACAGGGTGAAAAGTACTGCTCTGAAGGTCATTGTTCTAATTGAACTTCAAGGTGTTTCCTATGGCACCAGTGAGTGTCAGATGACAATCTCAGAGAAGGAGGGGAAAGATTAGTTCTATTTATTTGAGTCTTCATTTCACATATGAGAACAGGTGGACACAGGCTAAAATGACTTTTGAGAGGGAGCCAGGTAGACAGAGAGACAGAGAGACTGGAATCCCGAACTCCCACATCTTCTCTTCTCACTTTCATCACCTTTCCATCCTCAACCAAGCTGGGAATCCCTCTCTGCTTTCAGGACCCACAGGCTCTGTGTGGACATTCATGATCTGAGGTCAATAATAAAGTTCCTGGAGATCATTTATTGATCACTTATCATGTGCCAGATAATTAACACACATACTAGTGGTTAAGCTCTATGGACACACCCTTATTGTACAGAAAGGGAAACATCATAAAGAGGTTCAGTTCACTGTCCAAGGCCACACCACTGATAATTGGTGGAGGAGCTGATCAAGCCCATGTTTTTCTGACTCTGAAGGCGTTTCACAGCTCACTGTCTGCTAGGGCGGCACCCTTTTGTAATTGCCAAGGGCTACAAAGATGGTGGGGAGAAAGGAGGTCCGCTGTCTGCACCAGGGCAGGGCACTGCTGGGGCCCCTTTTCCCAGGGCTGATCAAAATGTCCAGCAGGACTGACCACCCTGGAACGTGCTGTTTTGCCAGAGGCCTTTGGTCTCTGCAGCTGGCTGGGAGAGGACTGTCACTGTAGAGCAGAGCTTCCTAGAGGAAGAAAATATAGAGGTCCCTCGGGAGCCTTCCCAGGGCATTGAGAAGCTCCCTCCACTCCAAAGCCTTGAGTTTCCTCCTCTGTTGGGATTTCCTTAGCTTTTAAATTATATTTAACTGAAGTTTTCAGTGAAAACACTTCTGGAGGAATTTCCTAATTAAACGAAGAAGCAGTATTCTCAAATTATTTGGGGCAAACACCGTCTCCATGTCCCACTTAGAGAAGAAACTAAAATCCCACATTGACCTTTTAGAAAGATCAAGGCCAGTTTTACTCCGTTACATCCATTCTAGCTGCATCCTCCTCCCCCTCCTTCCTTCCTTCTCCTTCTCCTTCTCCTTCTTCTTGCAAATTTGCATCTCTGGTTTAGAACAAAAGTAGTAAACGTATCTGAGGATTAGAGGATAGAATTTACAGGAGTTTTGGACAAAGTCCTCACCTTTTGCCTGTGTCCTGGTTGATCAGCGCACCTGTGGTAATTTCTAGGCTGTGATAGTTTCAATTTTCCAAACAAAGATTATGCATTCCCTTGTATTACAGCATTAGTCCGGCTTGTAACGGCCACTTCCGTTTTCATCAGTGGCTGCAGCCTCAGCCTCCACAGCCCTTGATGTGTCTAATAGATGTCCAACAATTATTGGTTAATAACGCTTTGTGTGTCTTTCAAAACATTTAACACCTCCTGACCTTAGTTTTTGTGCCTTTCATGTTCTCTGTCACTAGAATTTAAGCCATAAGAAGACAGAGATTTGTTTCTTTAGTTCAGTGCCCTGTCCCCAGCCCCAGGAAGAGGCGCTCCACCAATATATGTTGGATTAATAAAGCACAGAAAAGCCACAGTTAACCCTGGAGAAGAAACTGCCCATCTCAAATTCCAGAGTCAAGGTGAGAAACGAAATGGAAGGTGTTACTTGGGCCCTGCAGGGAAAATAAATTAGGGCCCTGTGTATCCAAGCGTGGCAAGCAAAGCTGCCAAACAGGAGAGCTATCATTAGTAAATAGTTCATCTACAACTTGTGAAAATCATCTCGCACAGCGCTTGGCAACCACTCTGGTTGCATTTCATATGCATTTTCTAATTTAGTCCTTCACAGCTGCTGGGTGTGGTAAGTTATTCTTTTTAAAGGATCTCTTTTTGTGGAAATACATGCAGATGAGAAAATCAAGGTATACAGAAGTGAGGGAAATTGTCAAAATCACAGGGTCGCCAAGTGGCGAGGCCAGATTCGATCTTTCCTGCCCACCCTGCTCTACCACCTCCCTCAGTATGAAAATCAGCCATTGATAGCTGTAATATCATTAACCAGAAAGGGGCTTAATATTCAAATGCAACTGAAGTGACCTAAGGTAAAGGACAAAAAAATAAATAAAATAAAAATAAAAGCAACTCACCTCCCTCTCCCTCTGTCTCTGTGTTCTAACAAGCAACTCTATGCTTCTCAAGAACTAATCCCTTTATTTCCATAATTGATTCTTTTTTTTCCTCTTTGCTTTCCCACCTAAGTGCTGTAAAATATGTTTTACTCCCTGCGCTTTTCTTCTTATCTGCTATGTTAAAGCTGTCTTGACTGGGGCCTAAATTTTCCTTCTTTGTTCTCTGAAGTCCCTCTATTGTATGATTTTTTATAATGCAGAGCCCGAGCTCCAGGAGAACAGGGAGCTTGTCTAATCAGTCCTCCATTCTATCCATCCCCGGAATCTACATCAGTTCCAGGCACAAAAAAAGACACCATAAATATGTCTGAATGGACAAATAAGGGCACTTCAGATGCAGGTAAAATAACAGGCCCTAAAAGATGATGGGATGAAGGAGGAAAATCTGTCTTCATTGAAGTCAGGAGGTCCTGGAAAGGTGGAAACTAACATCTATTTTGTGAGGGACCCTCGGCTATGTATTATAGTACTAGAAGTGGCAACACTGGGAAGAAACTGGAGAGAGTATTGTAATGTGGAGTGAGTCTGGCTTGAAGCCAAGTATGGTGTGCCTTCCAGAAGCTAAAAGAATCTAAGGCCAATATTCTTTAGTATGGATATAAGGGAGAGTACTGGTATTGGTGCCCACATCCAGATTGATCCAACACAGAGAGAAATCTCAACTGGGTCTTTTAAACTCCAATTTATTTCAACAAATTCTCCCCAAGTCAAGTTCCATCTTTGCCTTGAGTAAAATAAATGTAGTGAACCCTTTGAAAGCTACTTATGAAGATTTAGATGTCTGAGATCTTAGCTAGTGAGAGTCAGCCTTAATCCTGAGTGGATGATGATTTGTCTGTTCTGCTGCTCTCTGATCAGAGTGAGTGGCCCTAAATGATTTCTCATTCCTATCTGAAAAAGGATAGGTCACCAGTTTTGTTAGTTTCCAAGAGGCCACCATCACCCTGACACCAAAACCAGACAAAGATGTCACAAAAAAGAAAACTACAGGCCAATATCTCTGACGAACATAGATGCAAAAATCCTCAGCAAAATACTAGCAAACAGAATCCAACAGCACATTAAAAGGATCATACACCATGATCAAGTGGGGTTTATCCCAGGAATGCAAGGATTCTTCAATATATGCAAAGCAATCAATGTGGTACACAATATTAACAAATTGAAGGAGAAAAACCAAATGATAATATTAATAGATGCAGAAAAAGCTTTCGACAAAATTCAACACCCATTTATGATAAAAACTCTTCAGAAAGTAGGCATAGAGGGAACCTACCTCAACATAATAAAGGCCATATATGACAAACCCACAGACAACATCGTTCCCAATGGTGAAAAACTGAAAGCATTTGCACTAAGATCAGGAACAAGACAATGTTGCCTACTCATACCACTATTATTCAACATAGTTTTGGAAGTTTTAGTCATAGCAATCAAAGAAGAAAAAGAAATAAAAGGAAGCCACACCAGAAAAGAAGAAGTAAAACTGTCACTGTTTGTAGATGACATGATACTATACATAGAGAATCCTAAAGATGCTACCAGAAAACTACTAGAGCTAATCAATGAATTTGGTAGAGTAGCAGGGTACAGAATTAATACACAGAAAACTCTTGCATTCCTATACACTAATGATGAAAATTCTGAAAGAGAAATTAAGGAAACACTCCCATTAACCATTGCAACAAAAGAATAAAATACCTAGGAATAAACCTACCTAAGGAGACAAAAACCTGTGTGCAGAAAACTATAATACACTGATGAAAGAAATTAAAGACGATACACACAGATGGAGAGATATACCATGTTCTTGGATTGGAAGAATCAACATTGTGAAAATGACTCTACTACCCAAAGCAATCTACAGATTCAATGCAATCCCTATCAAACTACCACTGGCATTTTTTACAGAACTAGAACAAAAAATTTCACAATTTGTATGGAAACACAAAAGACCCCGAATAGCCAAAGCAATCTTGAGAACGAAAAATGGAGCTGGAGGAATCAGGCTTCCTGACTTCAGACTATACTACAAGGCTGCAGTAATCAAGACAGTATGGTACTGGCACAAAAACAGAAATATAGATCAATGGGACAGGATAGAAAGCCCAGAGATAAACCCACACACATATGGTCACCTTATCTTTGATAAAGGAGGGAAGAATATACAATGGAGAAAAGACAGCCTCTTCAATAAGTGGTGCTGGGGAAACTGGACAGCTACATGTAAAAGAATGAAATTAGAACACTCCCTAACACCATACACAAAAATAAACTCAAAATGGATTAAAGACCTAAATGTAAGGCCAGACACTATAAAACTCTTAGAGGAAAACATAGGCAGAACACTCTATGACATACATCACAGCAAGATCCTTTTTGACTCACCTCCTAGAGAAATGGAAATAAAAACAAAAATAAACAAATGGGACCTAATTAAACGTAAAAGCTTTTGCACAGCAAATGAAACCATAAACGAGACAAGAAGACAACCCTCAGAATGGGAGTAAATATTTGCAAATGAAGCAACTGACAAAGGATTAATCTTCAAAATATACAAGCAGCTCAATATCAAAAACCAAACAACCCAATCCAAAAATGGGCAGAAGACCTACATAGACATTCTCCAAAGAAGATATACAGATTGCCAATAAACACATGAAAGGATGCTCAACATCACTAATCCTTAGAGAAATGCAAATCAAAACTACAATGAGGTATCATCTCACACCAGTCAGAATGGCCATCATCAAATAATCTAGAAACACTAAATGCTGGAGAGGGTGTGGAGAAAAGGGAACCCTCTTGCCCTGTCAGTGGGAATGTAAATTGATACAGGCACTATGGAGAACAGTATGAAGGTTCCTTAAAAAACTAAAAATAGACCTACCATATGACCCAGCAATCCCACTACTGGGCATATACCCTGAGAAAACCATAATTCAGAGTATGTACCACAATGTTCATTGCAGCTCTATTTACAATAGCCAGGACACGGAAGCAACCTAAGTGTCCATTGACAGATGTTAAAGAAGATGTGGCACATATATACAATGGAATATTACTCAGCCATAAAAAGAAATGAAATTGAGTTATTTGTAGTGAAGTGGATGGATCTAGAGTCTGTCATACAGACTGAAGTAAGTCAGAAAGAGAAAAACAAATACCATATGCTAACATATATATATGGAATCTAAAAAAAAAAAAAGGTTCTGGTGAACCTAGGGGCAAGAGAGGCATAAAGACGCAGATGTAGAGAATGGACTTGAGGACAGCGGAGGGGGAAGGGTAAGCTGGGACAAAGTGAGAGAGAGGCATGGACATATATACACTACCAAATGTAAAATAGATCGCTAGTGGGAAGCAACCGCATAGCACAGGGCGATCAGCTTGGTGCTTTGTGTCCACCTAGAGGGGTGGGATAGCGATGGTGGGAGGGAGATGCAAGAGGGAGGGGATATGGGGATATATGTATACGTACAGCTGATTCATTTTGTTATACAGCAGAAACTAACACAACATTGTAAAGCAATTATATTCCGATAAAGATGTTTAAATAAATAAATAAATAAATGAAGTTATTAGGGTGGTCCCTAATCTGACTGGCATCCTTATAAGAAGGGGAGATTAAGACACAGACACACACAGAAGGAAGACCATGTGAGGACACAGTGAGAAGACGTCCATCTGCCAGCCAAGGAGAGGGACCTCAGAAGAAACCAAACTTGCCGACACCTTGATCTTGGACTTCTAGCCTCCCGAATTATAAGAAAATCAATTTCTGTTGTTTAAGCCACCCAGTTTGTGGTGCTTTATTATGGTAGCCCTAGCAGACTAATATAGCAAGAGATAAGGAAAAACATTCCTGACCAATGGATCAGATCAGCTAAGGTCCAGGGTGAGAGAGATCTTCACACTGTCAGAATCTGAGTGGTTGGA
>NC_041227.1:54418950-54442191 GCF_002837175.3 Physeter macrocephalus | reverse complement strand
GGGTGGTCAGGAGTTGGGGGGGATGGACGGAGCACAGGAAGCTGGGAGACAAGCGGGCCCTGCAGGCACAGGGAGGGTCTCAGCCTTTTTGAAAAGGGCTGTGAGGAACCATGGGAGGACTCTAGGCAGGGAAGTGATGTGATCAGACAGTTCTGGCCCTGGGCTGGACTGAGACCCTTAGGCTGTTTCTGTGAAGCAGGAGGGGAGGGGAAAGGCAGCAGGTGGGGCCTGCTGACTTCCGGGTGGACAGACCGATGTTGTCCTTCTGAATACTTCCTGGGATGGGGGGAGGAAGGGCAGGGCTTCTCAACCTGGACACAATCGACGTTTCGGGCCACACAATTCTCCGTGCACTGTAGAATGTTTTACAGTATCCCTGGCCTCTATCCACTAGATGCTGGGAGCACCCACCCCAGACCAGTTGTAACAACAAAAACGTCTCCAGATATTGCCAAATATCCTCTGAGAAGTGCGAAATAGACACCCCCCCACACACCGGTTGAGAACCACTGAGTGGTAATAAAAAAAAGTCAGTGTTTCTCAAAATGTGGTCCTCAGACCAGCAGCAGCATCTGGGAACTTGTTAGACATGCAAATTATTAGACCCCCAGAAACCTACTGAATCCAAAACTGTGGAAGGCGGGACCCATTAATCTGTGTGTGCACAAGCCCTCCAGGTGGTTAGATTTCTCTCTGAGTGTTACAGGGGGACCCAAACCAGATTTGGAGGGAAGGTCGTGAGTGCTGGTGAGAGGGTTGGAGAGCTCTCTTCACTTCAGGAAGCAAGGAACTTGCATCGTGGGCTCCCATCTTTGGCAGAGAACCAAATGTTCTCCTCTTTCCTTTACCCTTTCGGCACTGTGACAACCCTGCAGGGTCAGAAACGATTAAGACAGAGTCTTTACCCTCCAGAGTTAAAATCCCGTGGCATGATATTAATAAGCTTTTTTTTTCTATAAATTAGTAAGCTTTTTTTTTTTTTCCATATAATGAAGGAGCAAACATTTGTTGAGTGCTAATTTGTGCCGGAAATGGTGATGGCCAATCTCATTGTCTACACAATCTTTACAACGGTATGAATCGGTTAACATTAACGACCTCATTTAACAGATGATGAATCTTCACTCAAGGCGCAAAGGAAGTAGCTAAAAGTCAAATCGCTGGCAGGTAGGTGACTCTCAAATGCGCCCTCATCTGACCCCAGAGATTTTAGACTTTTCTCTACATCGAGTACAAAAATGATACTTATCCCCAATGATGAGAAATATCATAAAAACGCGCAGAGTTTTAGAAGTCCTCAGAACTGAATAAGGGTAGAGGGAAAAATACACAGGGCAGCAAAGGGGACTCAAGAGGATGTAACGGTATCTCCAGTCTATAGTGCAGCCAGCATCAACTCTTTATCAAAGAGAGAGAGCAGCTTGGGCAAGCATTTGGAGAAGGCTTGAAGCAGAAAAGGCAAATAGGCTGAAACAGGGGGCGTGAATAAGTGAACTTTCCGGTAGGAATAAGGCAGAGTCTTCAGGGAGGCTGAGCATGGATGCACAGGGCCGGGAAAAAAAGAAGGTCCTTGATATGGCAGCAGAGTCCAGGACACTGAATTTAGGGGTTTTTCAGCCACTGCCTCAGTCACTCAGGAAGGATGCATATAACAAGACATGACGCATGAAAATACAGCTCTGCAGCTGGACATAAATTGGGTCTAACAGGACTGGGTGATTCACGGTATCCGATGCAGCATCCTATTACAAGGCAGTGTGCATGATGAAGCTTCAGCCCCACAATTCAACATGATGGCTGAAATGTCCATAGAGGAAGCATTTGTATCTACATCAGCTGTGTTACTTTGGGTGGTAGCTGTCTGAGGGGACGTTATCAAGAAAGGAGCCCTAGCCAAAGCAGGCAGGCAGGAAGCTGGCCAGGGAAGGAGATTATAAACATGCAGGATAAAATTCCAGGACCGTATCACAGGGCTGTTAGTGACCATAAGAACCAGCCTTTATTTGTGACAGGCTAGGAACGGTGGGAAAATATATGTTCACTGTGAACAATCAATGCATTATCTCATTTAATTCTCAGAACAACCCCAAGAGCTAGGAATAATCCCCACTTTATTGATGAACTGAGAGTTAGGAATATTGCCTAATGGCACCATAACTAGAAGGCGGCAGAGCTGGGATTCCAAAGAAAGATGTCCGATTCCAAAACCCATAGTTGCAAACACTCCACTCTGCTTCTCCTAGCATCTAGCAGGAATGCTTTGAACACAGTAGGAAACGGATATGTGTGGAATACATGAACGACTGTGTGATTTTGATGAGATGATCCCCATAGGCAGGTGATTTTGATTAGGGGCCTTTGCTGGTCGTATGTCCACAAATGTATTTTGTTTAACCCACAGAAAGCCAGCCCACATACTGTTTTAAAAAAATAAAATTACAACATTTAAATATTGGAATATGCTGCATAAAAATCCAAATTTCCTGTGACTTTGGGAAGACTGGGAAATGCAGCAATGCCAGGCTCACTTGGCAGCCCTCTGTTGGAGCTGACATTGTCTGTCCTCTCTGATTTGCTGCACTCCCCACTCCTCCCTATCACCTCTCTGAGTCTAAATCCAAATGCTCCTTGACATTTATCATTGCATTTGGGTTATTTTCCTTTCAGGATAATGAAGGAAAAGGTGAAATATTTATTATATTCATCTCTATCAAACACAGTAAAACAAAATATAGACTGAGAGGACCGCACATTTCAAAAAAATCTGGTATTGTGGAATTGAAATATATCCTATGCATTTAATACATAAATAGAGCATGTCTGTGTCAAAAGCATGCATCTAACCCAGGCAGCTTCACTCGTTTTCATTTCCAGCTTGATCTCTGTATGGATTTGACTTTCAGCCCCTTGTCTAGACAGTCAGTTTCGGTAGCCCAATAGCACATGGGGTCTTGTCAACACGAGGTTTAGTCCATTTGAGAGCAATCGGGGAAATCTGCAACAAATCAGAACCAGTCATTTGGTTGTTGCGCTACATGAATTTAAGGATTCATATGTATTTCAGGACTTAGATCTTGAAGCCACCAGTGATCTATTGCATTTGTTTTTTGGAGCAGAAATCTATTGTAAGATAATGACAATAAAAACAACAAATACTACCCTCTATATTGAGCTAGCTACCGTGAGCCAGATATTTAGTGAGTTCTATACATATGCTGTATCATTCATTTTAATGATCACAATCCCCCTGAAATGTAGGTATCATTTAACCTCAGCTTTTTCAATAAGGTAGTTGATGATCAGTCAAAGTTAAGATACAAACTCAGGTCTAAGTCCAAAGCCCAGATTCTTTTCACCATCTTACACAGCTTTAACTTTGTCTGATTGTAATCTGGCCAACTCTGCTTTCCTTTTTAATTTTTTTCTGAGGTTTGCTTGCTGATTTTTCTTTTATTTGTCAGCTTTGTCATTTAAGACACTTACAAACAACGTCACTTGGATTTTTAAGACAATTCTTAGAAGTTTTTTATAAGGAGTTTTTGCCTTATAGTAGAAAAATACATCTATTTATATTTATTGTCATAGCTGATACACAGTTTTATGTGTATTTGTTCTTTCTTTTATTTCTTTTGTACCTCTACGTAGTGAAACGTGTCAGAACTCTGTACACAGCAGGTAATCAGTGAACATTTTGTCACAGGGAGATGGTCAACATCAATTGGGAGAGAAGATTTTAAGTTAAGCAAAGTTGGGCCGTTCATTGCTTAGACCCTGGGAGTTGTAAAGGTGAGGGTATCCGAGGTTTGCATCTTTTTCTTCTTATTCTCTCCTCTAAAGAGGCTGAAGGAGTTTCTTGTCCAGAAACCTTAATAAATATGGTTGAAAATTCAGGGAACATTACAATGCTATACAAGCCTCCCAGCCCCTGGAAACCACCACTCTACTCTGTTTCTATGGGTTTGGCTTCCTTAATTCCACATGTAAGGGAGATCATACACTATTTGTCTTTCTCTGTCTGACTTATTTCACTAAGCAGAATGCCCCCAAGGTCCATCCATGTCATCACAAATGGCAGGGTTTCCTTTCTTTCTCCCGGCTGCATAATATTCCATTGTAGGTACATACCATGTCATCATCTTCTTTATCCATCCATCAATCCATCCATCCATCCATCCATCTTTGCCCCTTTTTCTTCCATGCTTCCTAGCAACCTTCTCTGATGGACATGAGGATGCCAAGGTTAGAGGGGGGAATGGAGAGAGGACCAGAGCAAAGGAGAAGCAGATCTCATCTCTAAAATCAATATTCTCTCCCCCCACCTCTTCTTTCCTCCTCCCATCACCGTCTCACTGTCTCTCATTCTCACTCTCATCCCTTCGCTACTACTTCTGCTTCCTCCCCGCCTCCCTGCTTCCCCTGCTCTTGACTCCCTCCTCTCTCCCTTGCACGGGTCAAGAGTCCAGCCTTTGAAATGCTCTTTGTTTGAAATGCTCTGTGATAAACACTCTTTAATGAAATCACAAATAATGGCTCTGAGAGGTGGAAGATGCCAGGACATCCACTGACGCTCCAGCCACGACAGCCAGCCTCGGGGGCTCCAAGTGAGAAGGGGCGGGGGGTTGGGGGGGGTTGCGGAAGAGGATGTGTGTTGGGTGCAGGCTTTTGACAGGACTGAACTGAGGCTTCCCCTTGGGGTGAGCACCACGGCTTCCTAGGAAAAAGGCTATTTGAACACAGACACATATTTTAACTGGACAGGATGTCTGCCGAGTTCTGAGCACCAAGCCTACCTCCTTCCCCAGCAACTTAGATGGGTGGGGAGCAAGAAAAGCTCTCCCAGCCAGCCTCTGGGTCTAGCCAGTGACCAAGCTGAGGGCGTGGACAGCCCCCCAACCCCTGTTCAAAGAACCCAGGCTCCTCGAGTGCCCTGGTGGCCAGCAGAGACCCCCTCTCATTCATCTCTGTTGCAGACCTTTTGCTGGTTGTTCCCTGATCTACCCTGCCCTTCCATCCAATGTCTGCTGGAAGCCTCTCCACCCCACGTTTTTCCTGGATGTTCACCCTTCTCCAAAAACCGTGTTCTCAGGGAGGGCATCTTTGAATTTACCTATGAAACACGCAATTCTTAATTGCTCAGCCTGATTAATTTTTACATATGCAAACCCCTGTGAAACTAGAATGAGATCAAGATATTGAAAATTTCCAACACACCAGAAAATTTACTGCTGCCCCCTTCCAAGTCAGTACCAATCACTCTTCTGACTTCTACCACCATGGATTTGTTTTGCCTGTCCTTGAACTTCATATAAATGGAATCATACCATGTGTAGGCTTTTGTGCCCTTCCTCCTCTGCTCCACATAGCGTTTTTGAGATTTCTTCATATTTTTGCATGTAGCAGTCATTCGTTTTTTGGTTTTTTTTTTTTAGGAAGGAACATACTACGATTTGTTCATTTTTTTCTATTGAGAGAGGTCACATTTTAAATGATGCAATGCTGATATTTGGAAAATTCTCAGTAGAAAGAGAAAGAAAGTTCATCTTACTGAAGCAAAAATATTGGCACCGCTGTGATATCAAAACTTGCTGCCCCTGTCATATTCTATCTCAGTATGTTGGCAGGGAAATGTATACAACATCTCTGGGATTTTTTTCCTGTAGAAGCAGGCTGGCCAGAAGGGTCTGAAGCCAAACTGCTGGGCAAGGGACTCTCCCTCTAAGCTGGACTCTGGGTACAGACAGCTGCCAACGAATAACAAGGAAACAGACCAAGATGTAGTAGAAAAGCATGAACCCAGACAGACCAACTGGGTTCAGTTCCTGGAAGTTACTCTTAGCTATGTAACATTTAGAAAGCAACTTAAGAGCTGTAGCTCTCAGATTCCACATCATAAAGTGGGTTGTATAAAACAGACTTCATAACATTGTGAGGTTTCAGTGAGGCACTTGACACATTGTATGGGTTTTTTCTACTGGGGAAAAGATCTAAAGGAAACTTTTAACCTTCAGGGAAGAAGTCCATGACATATTCTAACACAGGAGCGTTGAACATTCTCCCCAGGACTTGTGGAGTCATGGCTATTGTCTGTGTCTCCTGCAGGACTAGACACCAACAAAATACACACGCCGTTATAGTTTACATCTGGGGTCTCCCGCCGGCTACTCTCTGCTCTCATTCTGTCCCTTCCGACCAAGTTCACTTGCCATGGAATCCCATTGCACCCTGGCACCCCCTTTCTCTCCTGCGTCACTTCTCCACCTTAACTGGATCATCGCACTGGTTTATAAATTAGACTTAATGGGTCCTACGGGAAGTCCTTCGCATTCTCTCCAGGTAACACCCTATTTCTCTTCTGTCCTTCAGAGCAGAGTTGCTCGAGAGGGTTGACCTTACTCACCATCCTCACTTCCTAACTCCTCATCCTCTCCTCCGCCCACTCTCCAGTAATGACTATTACCAAACGTTGACTATGGCCTAGATCTTGCCAAAGCCAATGAGGATCCGTTCATTCATTCAACAGCTACTTATGACCATTTCTTCTAGAAGTTTGTTCTGGGTTCTGGCATAGATCTCTGAACAAAGACAAAGATCCCTACCCTACCTTCCTGGAGCTTACCTTCCAGAGGAGAGTAAAGAGGTTGAAAGCCATCATTTCTTCCATTCTCTCCACAGCACTTCTTTTTCTTGGAACACTTTCTAACTGTATGATCTAGGGCAGGACAACCTTTCAATGCCTTAATTCCCCTCCTTGTTGGAGGAGATCATTGAAAGGACATGACTGAGAACCGGACCTGCGTAATCGCGGGCTCCTTGCCCCTCCCCGTCCTTGGAATGTACATTCTTCCCACGTTCCCACAGTGGGAGCCGTTTTCAAGGATGCGGCCTTGAGAGAAAATGTGTGGAGACCATCTGGATGGTTTACATGACTGAACCCTGTTAAGACCTGTATATAAACTGTTAAGATTCTGGCGGGTGGGTGTGGAGATCTACTCACCATCCAAGAAAAGCCATATATGTAAGTTCCCTTGTTTACTAATCCTGCCACCTACCAGTCTGGAGTGGCTGCCTCTTTCTTCGTTCTGTCTTTGCCCACTGTGTACAGGGGCCAGTTTGTGAATCCTCTGTAAGATGCAAGTGATAAAATCTACCTGGGAGGGTTCTTGGGAAGATCCAGGGAAGTGCGACGTGCCCAGTGCCTGGCACACACACATACACAAAAACTACATCTCTAGCTCCTGATTTTTTGTTCTTTACCCCACAAAATCTTTAATAACAAAGTGTGTAACTTCATATTCGTTATGCTTGTAATTATAAAGTAACTTCCACAATAATACATGCAATGGAATTGCCTACAGCTCAACATGTGTTTTTTTTTTTAACTTTCAGTTTGATGGTTTCCACCAGCTCTCTGATTTACAGACTTGTAATCATCCTTTTCTGCCTGTCAGCCCCTGCCAGCCCAGGGACAGCCTTGGCTTGTTTAGTCAAGACCTTCGGAGCTTAACAGCCTGGCCTGAGACCTTGTTCTCCCAGAATCATATCTTGGGTCTCTCACTCTCTCCCTTTCTTCATTCCCTCAACTTTTGATTTTGATATAATTTCAAACTTGCAGAAAAGCTGCAAGATGAGTGCCAAAAAAAATTCCAATACCCTTTAACCATTTTCATAACATCTTGCTCCATTTTCTTCATCATTCTACCTATGATGGATTTGAGACGCTGGAGATTATCATGTCCATCATTCATTTTAGTGGGTGTTTCTTCAGATCAAGAACATTCTTTTTTGTAAACACAGCATCATCAAATTCGAGAAATTTATCATTGATTTAATACTATCGTGAAATCCACCATTTATATGTTGTCAACTTTACCCAAAATGTCTTTTACGGGCCCCACCCCACTCTACACCACCACCCAACCCAGCATTTAGTCGTCATGTCTGTTCAGTCTTCTTTCATCTAGAATGATCCTCAGTCTTTCTTTGCCTTTCTTTTTTTTTTTTTTTTTTATTAATTTATTTATTTTTGGCTGTGTTGGGTCTTCGTTTCTGTGCGAGGGCTTTCTCCAGTTGCGGAGAGCGGGGGCCACTCTTCATCGCGGTGCGCGGGCCTCTCACTGTCGCGGCCTCTCCCGTTGCAGAGCACAGGCTCCAGACGCGCAGGCTCAGTAGTTGTGGCTCACGGGCTTAGTTGCTCCGCGGCATGTGGGATCTTCCCAGCCCAGGGCTCGAACCTGTGTCCCCTGCATTGGCAGGCAGATTCCCAACCACTGCGCCACCAGGGAAGCCCCTCTTTGCCTTTCTTGATCCTTATATTCTTGGAGAGTTCTGATGGGTTATTTTGTAGAACAGTCCTCAAAATCTCTCGGTTAATGTGATGTCTACCAGGTTTCTCCTCTGTATCTTCACCATTTTCCCTTTAAAATTAATAAATAATTTGTGCATAGATACTTTGAAACTCTGTACACATCCCGTTCCTTTACCAAAGCTTCACAGCAATGGTTTAGTGTTAACCGGTGATTTTCTAACTCCATCAATCCTTCTGTATTTATTAGTTGACATTTAACCGTAAGGCAGAGCTTTTCTTTCTTCTCCATGGGCTTATTTAGTCATTTACCATCTGTATCATTATGGACTCATGGATTCCTATTGTATTCAATGAGCTGTAATCTATTATCATTATTTATTTCCATACTCAAGCTGTACCAGATTGAGCCGATAGGAACGCCTTCACGTCGATGCCATTTCCTTTTGACACTGCCACATCATTCTGGAGCACTTCCTTACTTTCTGGCACAAAAAGGAATTCTGGGCTCAATTTATACTCTCCCTTCCCCAGCCCTGGATTTGGCCTTTTTTCTCCAAATGATCCAAGTGCCTTTCAGAAGAGAATGATACTTGGAAACCAAGATCTAGGTCTAAATGTGCTCACTGCTGCTACTATAGCATTGCTGCTATCGTAGATAGAGCAGATAGAGCTAGAATATACATATATGTCTACACACACGCACACACACCTCTGTATTAAATAAAAACCAAGAGCTTGTACTGATATTTCTAAATCTAATCCAGTGGCACAAGAAACATTCTAGTTTTCCCCCTTTCTATACTTGCAGCTGCTTTTTCTAACAGTGAGAAAACTAGATCTCATTATCTTCAAAATATTTACTTTTTTGCTCAAGCCCAGGATACACAAAATGTAGTTTGAGAATTGCTAACTCGTGACGCTATAAAAAACAAACCAATTAACTAGAGTTCAAATTTTGTTTTTAATTCTTCTTTTGGGTAAAATTCACATAAAATGAAATGCACAAATCTGAAATGTACAATGTATGAGTTTTGGAAAATGCATACATCTGTGTAACCTGTAATCCTGTCAATATATACAGCTTTTCCATCGTGCCAGCAAGTTCCCTTATGCCCCAGTTTCCAGTCAATTCCCCACAAGAGGCAACCATTTTTCTGATGTTTTCCATCATAAATGAGTTTTACATGTTATAAAACTTTATATAAATGCAATCAACCATTATGTTCTCTTGTGTGTCCAGCTTGTTTCTCCCAGCATATAGAAGTGATTTATCTATGTCGTTATATGTATAAATAATTCCTTCCTGTTTACTGCTAATTGTTAGTCCATTCACTCTCTTTCTTCTTTGACATCTTCTCATCCCAAGACTTCCAGGACTGAAGGTACCCATCATTTTATCATCCTCCCCCAAGCCCCCGTCTCTCCAATTCCTCTTCTCTCCTCTTCATGTTGCTTTTTCTCAGGACTCAGCTCTCTCCTCTCTACTCTTCTTCTTCTGAGCGTGTTCCTTGGGAGATCTCACACGATCCCATGGCTGCCCTTCCATTTCCATCTGTATCCTCAGCCCAGTCCCCTCTTGGAGCTCTAGATCTTTATTTGAAGCTGTCTCTTGGACCCTCTACTAGGCTGTTCATCCAACATCTCAAGTCCACCAGGTCCCAAACCTAACTCAGCTTTCCTCTCATTTCCTCCAAATCTGCTCATCCTCCAGTGTCCTACCCATTTTACTCACTACCTGTGCTACTTTGGGAAGGTTCTTGAAGTTCCTCTTAACTGTCAGGGCCATGGCCAGAAAAAGACAGCCATGGAAAAGAGGGGATTGGGAAAGAGCTTAATGGTGGAAGTCTGTGCAAAGGTATGGGCGGGCTTAGCAAAGCTGGCCAGGGATGTTGAAGCACCCTGGGCCACCTACTTTGGAGAGGCACCATCACAGCAGGCAGAGGAAGAAGGAGCGTTTTCCAGAATGCAGCAAGAGCTGGAGGACAGCGCTACCTGACACAGACTGTGGTCTTCAGAGGGGAATTCAGTCCCTGCCAAGCCACAGCCCACCAGGGATGGAGACGGGAAGAAACCTCTCCAATGGCTCTTCCCTCTCACACCCCAGTCTCCAGCTGATGCCTCTTACTGGCTGACCCTAACCAGAAGCCAGATGGCCGGGGAACCTGGTTCAAGCAGTCACCAGATCAGAGGAGAATAGAGAAGGGTGGAGAATGAATCTGGAGGGACAAACGGAGGATATCCAGCACACTCACTATGCCTCCTTTTTCTCAGGTATAAAACTGGGATTAGAATAGTACCTACTGGGCTTCCCTGGTGGCGCAGCGGTTGCGCGTCCGCCTGCCGATGCAGGGGAACCGGGTTCGCGCCCCGGTCTGGGAGGATCCCACATGCCGCGGAGCGGGTGGGCCCGTGAGCCATGGCCAATGAGCCTGCGCGTCCGGAGCCTGTGCTCCGCGACGGGCGAGGCCACAGCAGAAGGAGGCCCGCATACCGCAAAAAAAAAAAAAAAAAAGAATAGTACCTACTTAATGGATCCTTCATGAGCAGTAAATGCTTTATCATATATAAAGCACCCGGAACACTGTCTGACATATGATAAAAACTCAATGAATATTTGTTACCATGTTTCTTTTCTTCCTTCTCATCCACCTGACTGAACTAATCTAAAAAAATGTTTTGAATAAAAACTTCTAGCGCCAAGAGAAGGCAGCTGTCAAAACATGTCTAATAAGTCCTGGCTGTCCCAATTTGTGCAACAGTCTGGCTTGTTTATCGACATCTGTTCTTTCTGGAAACTGACAGGTAATTTTCTTACCATTTAGCCACTGATTTCTCATATGCAACAAATATAGAAACGCATGCGTCATCCATTGCGAGCTGACTTTGAGCAGACCATGAAACCCAATGGCCTGTTCCGATGATTTCTGGAATCCATAGGTGAACTCAGACTCATTTGCCTTGAATTTTATGAAAAGCTCATCTTTTATCATCCTCTCCTGTCAAGCCGGCCTTGTATTAGTTGCTTTAAAGTGTTACAAAGTGTGTAATTATATCTATAGGAATATGCTGCATTTAAAATACAATTAGAAAAATAACAAGTATGCATGATGGCAAATATGAAACAATCACAATCCTATAAAGTGCATAAAATTATCTGTAATTTCCCTAGCTTCAAAACACTGTATCCATAGTATATTATGCTATATGTTATCCATAATATGTTGAATATTATATATTACAGTATGTATTAGAACATAAAAGTTTCTGAGTCGGACAGCATAGATTAAAATGTAGGTTCTGTCATATACTAATTCTGTGACCTTGGAAAATGTATGTATCCTCTTTAAAATTCATTTATCTCATTGCAAAATGAGTTCAATGATGTCTAATTCAAGAGGTTGTTATGAGGATCAAGTGTGAAACTATATTATTGGGGTCCAGGGCAGGTCACCCCAAAATGTAACTTATTGGCATACTGATTATTTTGAATTAACGTTACTTAAGAAATGGCCAATGCAGAGGTACACTCTGACTGTCCTCTTTGTCTCTCTGAAAGCAGGAAGTAAATCCCTGCGAAAGGTGCCCTCCCTCCCTCTGGAGGTAGAAAAACACCCTTATCGTCAGAGAGAGGGAATTCCATCCAAGAAGCCTACATCAACAAACCTTGTCACTTCTTTAACTGACTTCCCCAAGCCCTGACTCTGTTTAGCTTCTTCACCAATTAAGCACCCAAAACCTAAGTTTCTTTGTCCTGTCAAGTCCTCACAAATTTATTGTTTCTTTGTCTAAAAAATAAAAAAGCTGCCTGCTTTGGCCACTTCCTAGGTCTTATTTCTATGAGACTTCACTGTGCACAAATTAAAATTGGTTTCTTTTTCTCCTATCTTATTATCAGTCCAGCCACAAGAATGCAAGAGGGGTAGAGGGGGAAATTCCCACTCGCCAACAATATGTGAGATGTCTAGTACTGGGCCCAACACATGATTTGTGCTCCATATATTAAAGATTTCAGGGAATTCCCTGGCAGTCCAGTGGTTAGGACTCCGCGCTTCCACTGCAGCAGGCACAGGTTTGACCCCTGGTCGGGGAGGTAAGCAAGGCACGCCCCCCCGCCCCCCCAAAAAGTAAAGATTTGATTATTATGGAAAATCATATGGCTGTTTATCAAGATTTAAAGTTTGTGTATGGACTATTACTTTGTTTTCCAAAGAGTTCTATCTGGAAGAAGGAATGCTGGGTAAATAGAAAACCTTTCAGTTTAGAAGGAGATTTTACCCGGATGGAAGGAGCGATTGGGCTGTGTGTCTCCTGGGTATTTTTACTGCAACATGGCCTCCTCCTGATTGTCACTGACCACAGGCTCCTCTAAAGACAGAGGTTTCTAGGGAAGGTCTGTCTCAACATCTCCATCCAGACCAGCTCTGGGAAGGTCAGTAGCCATATTTCTTCCATTTCTCACTGTCAACCCAAGGGCTTGGGGACACTCTGATCTCATCTGTGTAGCACTTCTCAGGATGAAACGTCTTTGGGCATTTCACACATGCAAAAGAATAAGGTCAGAAAACAATCCCGAAAAGACCCTGTGTTAGGAGTCAGTGTTAGGATGAGAGAGCTCTCTTCTGTCTCAGATCCTTCTGGGGATGAGCTGAGGCATAAGTTAAATCAACAGATTAAAAAAAAATGAAATGAAATATTAAAAGGTCTGAGGAAATGGATTTTGTTATCATGGTCCCTGGACCAAACTCTCAATTTAAAAACACCCAGATAAGAAGGTTGTATTAAATCAGAGTCATGAGTGGGTTACAAGAAAATAATCATAATAATGGTAAATATAATAACTATGATGAAGGTTTCTGAGTGTTTACTACGTACTAGGCATCATTCCACATGCTTTCCATATATGAGTTCTTAAATCTTCAAGACAATTCTGTGAAATAAGTGCTATTATTTTCCATATTTTTCAGATGAGGAAACTGAAACAGAGAAGACAATAAACTTGCCCGAGGTCACACAGCTAATAAGTGGCAGCGCTGGGATTCGAACCCAGGCAGCTAATTCCAGTCTGGAGACAGCCTGCCTCTGACCTTGGCTTCTCTCCCAGATGAAAATGTGGCCTTGCTGATGTGCGTGTAGGTAAGTAACAAGGAGACTGTGATATTTGTAAACATCCCTTTAAATGGAAACACATAATATTATCAACATAAGTTATTCTGGGAGGCGGAGAGATTTCTGTAAGCCCCAAGAATACAAAGACAATGGCACCAAGATGATCATGCTGTTTTCATATTTTGGCAGGGACCTACCTGTTGAGACATTGTCATTACTAGGCAAGAGTCACATCAGGGGGACAGGGACCAAGGAAATCCCTGCCCTGGTTATGCTATGACTGTTCCTGCCCTATGCGTTCACTCTGCACTCTTGAAAAGTTCTAGGATTTTGGCTAATAAAAGTTAGAACTTATCGTAGGTCTGTGTGTGCACCCGTGTGATATACAACCCACTTGAAATCCTGCAAATAATTGATCCTGTGGGCCCTGTATTTTTTTAAAAATTTTATTGGAGCATAGTCGATTTATAATTTTGTGTTAATTTCTGCTGTACAGCAAAGTGATTCAGTTATACATATACATACATTCTTTTTCATATTCTTTTCCGTTATGATTTATCACAGGATACTGAATGTAGTTCCCTGTGCTGTATAGTAGGACCTTGGTGTTTATCCAGTCTATATATAATAGTCTGCATCTGCTAACCCCAAATCCCAATCCTTCCCTCCCCCACCCCCACCCCTTGGCAACCACAAGTCTGTTCTCTATGTCTGTGAGTCTGTTTCTGTTTTGTAGATAGGCTCATTTGTACCGTATTTTAAATTCCACATGTAAGTGATATGATATGGTATTTGTCTTTCTCTTTCTGACTTAGTATAATAATCTCTTGCTGCTGCAAATGGAATTATTTCATTCTTTTTTATGGCTGAGTAATACTCCACTGTATATATACACCCACGGGCCTTTTAGAGCCTGTGGACCAGCAGCACCAGTAGCACTTGGGAGCTTGTTAGAAATGCAGTCTCAGGCTCCACCCCAGACCTTCTATAATGAGTGGAATTGTGTCACCCCAAAAGGCATGTCCACCTAGTACCTCAGGAGGTGACTTTTCTCTCTCTCTGTTTCTTTTTTTACAGAAATTATTTTCTTGTTATTATTTGGTACGAGGGTCTTTGCATATTATACTAACTAAAGGATCTCGAGATGAAATCATACATCCTGGTGTTCTTAGAAGAGAAGGAGAGGACACACAAATACACGCAGAGGGACGAAGGCCGTGGGAAGTTGGAGGCAGAGTCTGAAGTGATGAATCTACAGCCCAAAGAACACCCAAGATTGCCGGCAGCCTCCAGAAGCCAGGACAGAGGCAAGGAACAGATTCTCCCCAAGAGCCTGTAGAAGGAGCCAACCCTGCCCACATCTTGATTTCAGACTTCCAGCCTCCAGAACCCTGGGGGAATAGATTTCTTTTGTTGCAAGCCACCCAGTGTGTGGGGCTTTGTTACAGCAGCCCGAGGAAAAGAATATTCTTACTGACTCAGATATTAAACACTTGGCTTAGCCAGTTTGACTATAGATGCCTAATGTGATGTACATTTTTAAAAAAAGAATACTTATTTTTACAAATCCCTGGGTGATTTGCATGCACATTAAAACTTAAGGAGCACTGGCTAGCATTTACCAAGTGTGTTGACATCTATCACAGGTTTTCAATCTGTTTGAAGGAGCAGGTCCACCCATACCCGTCCACGGGCCAAGAGACCTGTCGGAGACAAAGCCCATTGTGGCTCTAATACATGTACAAGTCCCCCCGATGCTTTACAGAAGCAGTGAATAAGAGCAGGGTCCCTGGAACCTGAAGATCTGAACCCCCACTCTGCCTTTTCTTAGCTCTGTAACTTTGGGCCATTTAGTTTCCTATACCTCGTATAATACCGGTACTTGTGTTTATAAGGTGATTGTCAGGAAGGAGTTAACACACATTACGACAGGGCCTCGCACAAGCGGAAAAGAATCTAGCTGTTCTTCTGTGAGTCTGTAGCCTCACGTTGGTGAGTCTTGTCTGTGGCACTTTATCGATGAAGAATTGATCCATCCCAAGTCCTGTCTGTGTCTAGCACACGCCTCATCTCTCGATAGGCACAAGGCCCTTGGTCAATCTATAATGACCAATCCACTGAACTGCCTTTCCCCCTGACTTCTCCAGGTCTGAAATTCCTCAGCCGAAACACTCATTATGTCGCATGAAAGAACAGTTGCTATTTCAGTGTAGCTTTGATTCTATTCACCTATCTGCTCCTCTGATTTTGCCGCCTTCTTTCAAGTTCACACCTGCACAGACCTCATGCCTGCCCACCTGTCTTAGTTTCCAGGTGGCTGTACCTGACCCATCTGTATCCTAGTACTTAGCCCCAGGCATTAACCAGAATTACTTTGAGTTGAAAGGAAACATAGAAGCTGCCCCACTTTTACAATGAGGAAACAGAGGGGGGTGGATGAAGGGAAAGACAATTGAAATGTACGCACATTAATTGAGCACCCTCTTGGTGCCAAATGCTGTAGCATTTAGCCCATGCCATTTCGGTTCATCCACAAGGCAATCTTACTAAGTTGGTGTTCTTTGTTCTCCATATACCAATGACAAATGTGAGATTCAAAAAGGGCTGGATAGTTTGCCCAAGGTCACACAATTGGAATGCAGTGAATCCAACACTGGAAACAGACCTTTCTATTTCTAAAGCAATTTTGGTCATTTCACTAAATCATGTGACTGAGCTGCCATGTGATTTTTCCAAGGTCACGGAGCTCACAGAGAATGTCTGAGATGCGGATGCAACCCTCTTCCCCACTTTCCCTTCCTCAGTTTGGTCAATTGCAAGACCTTTTAAAATATATGGTTTTATAATCTGCTCAGGTTATAAAAATGTTTGACATGCAGACACCTCATTCCTGTAGCAGAAATATTAAATGTTGCTCAAGCAAAAGGCATTATCTGATAAAGCAGCTACTCATAGTTTGTCAAATCCAAGCATTGTGATAAACTACTGCTTACCATAGAGAATGTATTTCTAAAACCATGAGAGCCTATCAGAGTGGATACTAAATCCCCTTTTTCCTATCTTTAGAGAAAAGTTTTCCCTTTGCAGCAAACAGAAGGTCACCAGGGCAGAAGGGAGGGTGACACTGCCTCTTTTAAGTTTCCTATCCAATTTAGAGGTCACTGCTGCGAGCCAGCCATCCCCTTCCTGCTTCTCTGAGATATGAGGACGTCAGTCTGGGACCAGGAAAGAGAGTTAGCTTTTTCCTAGTGCTCATGTTTGCTGACCTTCGCTTAACAGGTATTTATGAGCTGTGCCTATTTCCAAACTGCGAGTCTGACGCGGATGATCAATATCATGGCAGCATGTACCCGTTGAACTATTATGTGCTGAGCACCGTGCAAAGTGTTTTGCATGAATCGTCCCATTTGATCTGCCAGCAATCCGATGAGGTCGATTATTTCATTACACCCATTTTACAGATGAGGAGACCGAGGCTTAAAGAGGTCAAGTGGCATGGTGAAGGTCGTGCAGCTATAATAGAACATGACAAAACTTCTCAAACTGACCTTTTCCAGCAGAACCCTCTGAGACCCCAGAGAGTCCTTTGTTTTTTCAGAAGGAAAGGTTGGTTGGGACATTTATCCATTAGCTCCCATTCCCCAGTGGTTGAGGTTGCCCCTAGGAGTGTTAATCCCCTGTACTCCCAGGCTTTGCTTGCACCGGGGCCAGGCAGTTTTCTGCAGCCCTTGGAGAAGGTCCTGGGGCAGAAATCAGAAAGACACACAGTGCATGGGTTTGACTCATTCCAGTTGAATATATTCGGCGGTACTTATGTGTGTTGGAGGGAAACTTGAAAATGTATAGGTCTATGACAATGTGGGTCGATACTATAGCCAACTCATATGTAGCTACTTACATTTAAATTAACTTATATTAAATTTAAAATTCAATTTCTTATTCGCACTAGCCACATTTCAGGTGCTCAAGAGCCTCATGCGTCTAGTGGGAACACTATTGCGCAACGTGGATATAGAACATTCCATGACCACAGAGAGTTCTGTTGGACAGTGCAGGGCTTCCAGTCACCAATATCTGGTCACTCAATCCCATCACCATGATGGTTCAAGGACTCTTTCTTGTCAAGGACTTTTCAATTGTTGAACACCTATTGTCCATCGAGCACCAGGGATAATGCATTCCATATATCATCTCCCTCAGTCCCCCAAATTCTAGACGTGAACAGTACCCTCTGCCCATTTTACAGCTGAGAGGACTAGTGCTTTGAAAGGTCAGGTGACTCACCCAGCGTCACGCTGCTTGGGCTGTGGTAGAGCTGTGATCTAAGACCAAGGCACTGGACTCAAAACCAGGGCTCTTTCTGCAGTGAGCATTTGTTTCTCACTGCACACCTTGCTATGTGTGTGTGAAATCTCGCAAAGGCATCTTGAAATCAGTTGCTAACCGTGTTTCAAACTTCTACATCCCAGATGAGTGGTAGGATGCGGGGCAAGCATCACGTCTCGCCATTTTGACTCGTATGTACAGCCACACCTACACATCTGGTTTCCAGATGAGCGTTCTCCGGTGCAAGAGATGGATAAAATGCCAATGGTCTTTTGTCTAATTAAACATACATATTACTCGTAGAAATATATGACACAAGCTAAAACTGACAACTGTTAAATCTGCACATGGTAAAATGTGTTACAGTAGAAAAACTGATTGAAGAATCGCAGCTTTTTGATAACACTGAAAATCTGCAAAAGCAAAATGACCCGAGGAAAAAATTAGAATGGGTAGAACGCTTGAAAGAAAGTAAAACTGATAGCGGCAAAAACTGAACTGACTGGCTAAGTCTGTTGTTGATTAAAAATTGCTGGAATGGGAAGTCCCTGGGGGTCTAGTGGTTAGGACTCCACACTTTCACTGTCGAGAGTACGGTTCAATCCCTGGTCAGGGAACTAGGATACTGCAAGTTGCGCAGCGTGACCAAAAAAAAAAAAAAAAAAAAAAAAAAAACTTTTGGAAGACCCAAATATTCTTGACAAAACTTAGACATGCAAAATTTTACCTGAGAATATTTAATTTGATAAATAAAAAATTAGTAATTTTTTTAAACAGCAAACACTAATCAGAGCTGTCTTATGGATCAGTCAACATGATAAACACTTTGTATGGTTTATTTTACTTAATTCTCAAGTAGACTGGGAGACTGATATTAATGTTACTTTCATTTTACAGTTGATGAAACTGAGGCAAAGGGAGTTCATGAAACTTTCTCAGATTGATCATACAGCTAATAAAGGCTGATGGCGGACTAGAACCCAGGAAATTTGTTTATAATGTTTGTGTGCCTCAATATTTATTTCACTTTACCATGCTTTTTATTTGGTTCCTTTTGGGTTTTTTTTCTGTGAAATTATTTTCTGCACCTCTTTTGGTTTATATGAAATATTTTATATTTAAGAATTTAAAAATATGTGCTTGGACTTTATATTCCAAAATAATTTAAAACAGAAAAGTTGTAGAAATAGTCTAATTTGAACAATTTGTGAATGTGTTGCAGACATGATGTCCCATTATTCCCAAATATTTTAGTATTTCCCAAGCCAAAACATACTGTCCTAAATAACTACGTATAGCCATCTAAATCAGGAAATTAACATTGATAAAACAGAGGAATGGATAAAGAAGATGTGGTACATATATACAATGGAATACTACTCAGCCATAAAAAGGAATGAAATTGTGCCTTTTGAAGAGATGTGGATGGACCCAGAGACTGTCATACAGAGCGAAGTAAGTCAGAAAGAGAAAAACAATTATCATATATTAATGCATATATGTGGAATCTAGAAAAATGGTATAGATGAACTTATTTGCAGAGCAGAAATGGAGACACAGACATAGAGAACAGATATATGGATACCAAGGGGGGAATGAGGGAGTGGGACAGATTGGGAGATTGGGTTTGACATATATATACTACTAGGTATAAAATAGATAGCTAATGAGAACCTACTGTGTAGCACAGGGAACTCTACTCAATGCTCTGTGGTGACCTAAATGGGAGGGGAATCCAAGGAAGACGGGATGCATGCATACATGTGGCTGATTCACTTTGCTCTACAGCAGAAACTGACACAACACTGTAAAGCAACTATACTCCAATTAAAAAATATCATTAAAAAAAAAAGACTTCCCAATCTGTGATTCATCATTGAAATTCAACGGCTTTAGGCTACATCTGGCACATAGTAGGTGCTCAACACATAGTGTTGAATTGGTGGGTGATGCATGGACATGAGGAAACCAGAGCCACAGTGCCAGCCCCTGAGCCCAGCAAGACACCTCTGTTAACCCAGGAAAAAAGGGCAGATAAACCCCGACCCACTCCCTGTCCCTGTCACTCTTGTCCCAGCATCTCAGCTTCACTTTTAAAGGGAACCCTCTTTTGTGGAATCACCCCCATTGCTGCAGATGCGTTCATTAATTTTGCTACTTAAAGATCCAAAATAATAACTTGTCTTTGCCACTTAAGGAGGTTCATCCAACCCCCCAATATGTGTGGTTTTTATTTGTTCTTTTTTCAATTATAAAAGCAATATGTGTTTACTGGAAAAAATTGGGGAGATAGAGACAAGTACAAGAAGTAAAATAAAACATCAACCACAACCCCTCCATGTACTGTTGTTATCATTTGAGCGTTTCTGTTGCCACCCTATTTTATTAGGTTGTTTCTTATTTTTTTTTTAAACAGCTCATAAGTTGGAGAGCTCTGGTAAGCGCTGCCTACATTATTAAAAGGATTGAAAACATTATTTCCAACAGCTACATAATACCCCGTTGCATGGAGTATTATGTACCATTTTATTCTCCTATTGGACTTGTAGCTTATTACCAAAGTCTCATTATTACAAATAATGGTTCCTTGAACATCCTTACAGATGCATACATTAAATTTGCTTTCACTTGTGATTATTTCCTTGTGATAAATTCCTACAAGTGGAATTACTGTGTCAACAGGTAAGAACATTTCTAAAGTTCAGGATATATATTAGCTGCTTTTCAGAATGTTCGTAAAAATTTCTGTTGCCTATGGAGAGTCTAATGATATCTGTAAATGACATTTTCTGGTTTCTTCGTCCTTTCAATGGGAACTGTTCTCCTTGGCTAAAAGGAAGAGTTCTAAAAATTGGGGGAAGAGTTCAAAAAGCATTGTTGGTCCCTGACAGCTGAATCCCAGTTGGCATGCTTAGATGCCCCACATCCCCTGGACTTTTATCCCAGAAGAACAAGACCAGATTTCCCAAGGGGGTCTTCAGGTGGATGTCTCAACCCTCTGCCTGTCTTTGCTTGTAGAAAGGGGGAAACTCTGAGGATGGACTTGGGGAGCAAAAATCAAATGCTCACATTGGTCTTGTAATTTCCTCAAGTCCCTGAAGATGCTGTTAGCCTGGGGCAGATTCTTTCAGAATGAAAAGAGTACTTGGGCAGCCATACAATCAGCCATCAAGAGGGGGCAGGGGAGGGTAGGGGTCTCCTCCAATAAACACATATTGCTTTTATAATTGAAAAAAGAACAAATAAAAACCACACGTATTGGGGGGTTGGATGAACCTCCTTAAGTGGCAAAGACAAGTTATTATTTTGGATATTTGGGGAGTCATTTTTGCAGCTGGACCTGTTGCTGGCTCGAATATCACTTCCCTCTTTTCTGAACACACACACCTGTTCTCTCCTGTAAGCTGCTTTCTTTGGACTTTCCCACCTGCATCCTACAGGTTTCCCTGAACCTCTTGGTCCTGCCTCCTCTCACCTCCCACCGTGAGCAACTTACTTCAAGAAGAACCAGTGGCTCAGAAATTATCCCAACTGCTCGGCTACATTCCTCTTGACAGATCTGCCCTCCTGAGCCAGAGACCTTAACTAACCTACCAGGGCATCCTTATGTGTCACTTAACTCTTGAAGGGCATCTCAACCCCAACTGCTCCATCAACCAGCTTCCAGAAATTACAGAGAATAAAAATGCTAGCTGAGGTGTGGGCTGGAGGTGATCCAGGTTATGACTGAATCAAAAGACCTTTGCAGAGCCTGGGGCCAAACCTGTTAGTGTTCCTCCAGTATCCAAGCAACCCTCTGCATTTCCCATCCTCCCGTGCAGCTGGCGTGGACCATGTGCCTAGTGCTGGCCAATGAAATGTAAGAATGATTAGCAGTGTTGGAGTTCAGACATATGACACTTCCAGGTTGAGGCATTTAAGACCCTTCCAACACTCTTCCCCTGCCACAGTACCCATGGAGGCTGTGTGTCTTGATACATCTGGGTTCGTGTAATAAAAATTTTTGCACTCTGAGCCACAGAGATCTCAGCTAACATTAATTATCTAGTATAACAGCAACTTCAATTACCCTGATCGATATGGAAGCACAAAGTCAGATGAGGAACTGGTATGTTTCCATATGTTAGTTAATAACAAAATCTTTCTTTGACTGGCTTCTGCTGTCCCTTTAACTTTGGCCAAAATCCCTGCAGTCTCAGAGCCTAAGATGAGGTTTGAGTGGCATCTTCCCGTTGATAGTTTGACCCAACATAGCATCCTCTACTTTGGGGATTGATAGGAGTTAGAGTTTATAAGGGAAGATGGGTGAAAGTGAAACTGATGGATGTGAATTGAGACCCACAGTTCTGGGTTGAAATTTTGATTCCACCACTGACTGGCTGTGACTTTGGGCAAGTCGCTTACCTCTTCAGCCTCAGTGTCTTTATCTATAAAATGGGACTAGTAATAGTACCTGCCTCCTCATACATTTGATGTGAAGATCAAATGTAATAATCCATGCAGAGCACTTAGCACGGTGCTATGAGACATTGCTATTTGACAGACGAGGAAACCGAGCCTTAGGTGAGGTGATCTGGCCGTGTCACACAGTGAGTTATTTGCAGAACTTGGGTGGGAAGCCAGCCCCGTCTTGACTCCAGAGCTGGTCACGTCTCCTCTGTGCCGTTCTGCTTCCCTGTCTCCTCCCCTCCTTGGAGGGCCTTCTGACAGCTCGCGGAGCTGCTCTCTGTGGGATGGGCTGCAGCGTAAAGCCATCATGTGTGGCGTACATTTGTGTCTCAGCCTTGGGCTGAGCTCCCTGCTCAGGTGTCTGGACCTCCTCTGAGCCACAGGAAGGGATGTTGAGAGTTGTTAGGGCTTTGCTGTCATTGCAGAGAGACACCTGAGACAGAGATTGTCTTCGAGCCCATTCATGATGGTGAATGAAGAACTTTGCAAGTGCCCCTCAGACCCATTTGAAACAACGGAAAGACACCATTCAGACAGAATTCCTCTGCCAAGTGTGTCTCCCATTAAGCCTTCCTTTGTGTGGGCCCAGCAATGGGCTGTGATAACCTAGACTAGTGAAAGGCAACGATATTCCTCTGAGGAAGAACAAGATGGCATTTCTCTGAGACGCCTTTTGTTCGGTGAGCTGTCATTGAAATATGGGGACAGGGACCATGATAAGCAAAGTTACTGAGCACAGAGTTATGTGAAGAGAAGATAAAGAGGGAAGCTTTCTGAATAGCCCACAGGCACTTGGCTCTGAGAAGGATGAGAAGGATTTTTATGATGTTGCATAAGAAGGATGAGGATGGAGCAGTGAAAATGCGACTTCTACCCAGGATCCTCCCTGGAGGTACAGCTTTCTGAGCAACATCATCAACACCATCATCATCACCGTAGGTACTATTTTTTTTGGGGGGGTGGTACGTTGTCCTCTCACTGTTGTGGCCTCTCCCGTTGCGGAGCACAGGCTCCGGACGCGCAGGCTCAGCGGCCATGGCTCACGGGCCCCGCCG
>NC_041227.1:54413552-54418920 GCF_002837175.3 Physeter macrocephalus | reverse complement strand
CTGTTGTGGCCTCTCCCGTTGCGGAGCACAGGCTCCGGACGCGCAGGCTCAGCGGCCATGGCTCACGGGCCCAGCCGCTCCGTGGCATGTGGGATTCTCCCAGACCGGGGCGCGAACCCGGTTCCCCTGCATCGGCAGGCGGACTCCCAATCACTGCGCCACCAGGGAAGCCCCTTATTGCTATTATTTAATAATAAGTAATTAGTAAAATTATTAACATTAATTCGTTACTTTTAATTTTATTTAAATTAAACTAAATATTTGAGGGACTTCCCTGGTGGTCCAGTGGTTAAGACTCTGCACTCCCAATGCGGGGGACCTGGGTTCAATCCCTGGTCAGGGAACTAGAGGCCACATGCTGCAACTAAATATCCCATGTGCCACAACTACATGCCACAATGAAGACCCGGCACAGCCCCAAAATAAATAAATAAATAAATATTTTATTAAAATTGATTAAAATTAATATTAATTTTGTGTGATATGAGGGAGAGTAGAAACAAAGAACTTAATTGACCTAAATGTACGTATGGAACCCACACTGAGACTGCCCCATCACAGGGACAGAGCCTCAGACAGACCCACGTCTGTTCCGATTTAGAAGAAGGAGAGGACCTGGGTCAAGGAAGTGTCAAGATTCCTCCTGCCCCCAGAGCCACGCCCGGCCCTCTGTGCATCAGTTCATTTCCTCCCCACATAACTGCCCAGAAGGGCCTCTGAACCTGCTGTTTTCTCAGCTTAAAATGCTTTCTACACAGTCTTGGCTTTTATTCATCCTTAGCATCTTAACCTCAGGGACACGAACACACCCTCCAGGTCCCTTTTCTCTATTCTACGCTCTCAGCAGATGTCACTCCATCTGTGGGGCCGGGCTCTTGGAATTGTATCTGCTCATCTATGCGATTCTTCTTCCTTTTCTTCTTAACTTTACTGTCATGAGCAAAGGGGACCTTTCAACTAGGACAGCGATGGTATTTACTCCCTACACCCAGCCCAGCACCTGACACCTGGTAGATAGACCTCCACGGACCTATTGCTGAATGAATAAATTATCCCTCAAGTTACAGGTACGACTCGGGGAGGAAAAGTCTTGCCCGGGGTTGCATGGCCAGGAAGCAGCAAAGCTGGGGCAAAAGCCTTCTGGATTCTGCTGTCTTTGCTCTCTTCTCCCGAATCCCCATCTCCTCCTCAAAGGAGTGAGAAACTCAGAGCAGGCCGAAGAAAACCCTTAGCAGGGGCAGCTGCCATCTGACAAACCGAGGAGGCAAGAGCTGCAGAGAAAGAATAAAAGGCTATTTATTATCCACTGGGTTTCACAGGGAGACTCACTTTAGCAGGTTATTTCCCAGAGACCAAAGATTTTGACCCCTACATTGAGGGAAGTGTCACACGGGATAATGCCGGTTTATGAACTGCTCCCCTGGCCTTTGGGAAAGTGGAGACCGTAGGAGAGAGGCTTTAAATGGGGTCAGAAGGAGACATTAAAAATGTCATTCGCCTGAAATCCAGGCTCTGACTACCGCACCTCCATTTCTAAAGGGAGGAAAGGCTATTCATTCGGTTCAGCAAATCTCACTTTACTTTCCTGAAGGTAGTGGATGTAGTGAGATACACAAGGGCTTCGAGGGCAACGAGGCTGGGGATGGATCTCAGATGTGCTGCTTATGAGCTGTGCAACATAGGAAAAGTTGCTTCTATTTGCCTGTCACCTTGTTGGGAATAGGAGGAAAATGCCTACCATGCATGGCATTGGGAGGATACTTAATGAGACAAAGAATTTAAAAGTACCTAGCAGGGTGCCTATCACAGGGCAGACACTCAGGAAATCTTAGGTCTCATTGAATGAAATGTACCCGTTGGAATTGAAGCTTCCATTGTTGGAATGAGGGCAGACAACCGGGATCATGGGAGAAACAAGTGACCTTTAGGGTCTCCCCCAAACAAGGACACCAAGGTTCTCCTTCATGTTTCTTGACTGTCTTTGGGTGTTAAGCTTCTCTGGGATTTGTGTTTTGGATGTAATCATTTGACAGCAAAGCATGAATAAATCGGGGTTGTGGCCATTAAGCCCTTCCTAGGACTTTTCCAAAGTGAAGATAAGTAACATCCTCAGGGTCCTGAATCACCCAATCCAGTTACTTATTCAGTGTGGACAGGCATAACAATAGCTAACATCCTAGGGGTCAATACTTACCATGAGACAGACAACGGATTAACATCCAGACAATGTATTAATATCATTTGATTCCCCACAAGCTGAAAAGGTAAATACTGTTGTTATCCCTATTTTACAAGTGAGGGAACTGAGGCTCAGAGAGGTTCAGTAGCTTGTCCAAGATCACACAGCTGCTAAGTGATGGGACTTGGATTTGAAGCAGGCAGTCTAACTCCACAGCCTTTGCTTGAAGCTACTAGGCTGCACCCCTCCCAACTGAGCAGGCTTCTCCTCTGTAGCAAGTCCTGTGATGTTTAAGCCCAGAGATGCTGATGCAGAATCTGGCCTCTGTACACTGACACGGAATTAAATCTCAGAGACAAAGTTTTGGGTGAAGTTGAAAAGAATAGCTTTATTGCTTTGCCAAGCAGAGGGGGCCACAGAGCGCTAATGCTCTCAAAACTGAGTGTCCCGACATGGAGGGGGTAGTGAGGAGTTTTACAGTCATGGTTCAAAGAGGAGGATGTGATCAGCTCGTGGACTTTCTTCCGATTGGTTGGTGGTGAGGTAAGGGTGAGTCAGCATCATCAACCTTCTGGTTCCAACCGGTCCTGGGTCTGCGTGTTGCGGCAGCATTACTGTTAACTTCTCCCACCTGGCGGGGTTTCAGTATCTGCGAAACAGCTCAAAGATATTGTTATGTGTGTCCCTTGAGGGGGAACCAGGACTCTGCCCCAAGGCTGCACTATTGTTTCTTGACTGCCCCTCCCTGTCTCTGCAGCCCCTCCCTTCCCTGATTAGCAACTGTTTGAACCTGCCCGTTGGAACTTAAGTTGCTTAACATTTTAAAATTTGTTCCGAGCCCAGTAATTAAAAAAAAAAAAAAAAGTCTTTTCATATTTGAAATTTTTCATTTATGCTTAGTCTCATTTTAAGCAGATTTCTGATGGCATCTTATCTAGTGGCTTTTTTTTTTTAATCCTGTGATTCTTTTCCAAGATCAAAGGAGTTTTTGAAGAGATGCATTATCTAAGATTTACAAATCAATGGCTTGGGTCCCATGGGGGTGAGGGAATACTAGCCATAGCAGGGGATTCTAAAACAACTAATTTGGGCAGTGGAAAGAACAAAAGAAATGCATGCACAAATGCACAGCCAGCAGAGACTCTGGGACAACGGTGGGTTTGAAGTTTTTGGTCTGAGCTCATATCCAAATCTGTTTTAATGGCAGGTCCTGGTGTGCTAAGTTAGCACCTCTCCTCTGCATTTGAATTAATATTGTTTTCTCTATGGGGCTTTGAGTTCCATGGAGACTTGTGTCACACCTGAGTGTCCCTCTCCCAGTAGCTGAGAAGGGCAGCAGGTCTTGGGGGGGGGGGGGGGGCGGGATCACAGCTGCAGCAGTTGCAGCAAATTGCCTGCCCATTTGTACACTAGGCTGATGCTCAGTGATGTTGCATTTGTTCTTGGAAAGTTAAACCCCTCCTCAGTTTGTCCAGATGCTGCTCCTATTCAGTTGTGTTTTTATTAAGCCCAGGCAGCAGGCAGGAGAAGAAAATCCAAGTCATGAAATGCAAGGATGCATATATTTCTCATAAAACTACTCCTCAGGCAAGTTATTTTTTAAATACAGGAAAGAATGATCACATTTCCCCATGACACCCTGCTGTCAAGGGCTGGGTGCTGGAAAGATACAAGAGATGTAAAAGACACAAGCCCAGTCCCCCAAGGAGCCTTTATGTCTATTTCCCCCAAATTCTGGAAACATTTCACGGTATTGTTAAAAATAAATAGCCAGCATTTACTACTTATTACATGTGTCAGAAAGGAAGAAATTTTCCCCTGCCCTGCTGAAAACGTGCACCTCAGATTGGGACTTGAACCCACGTGCCAGGACTCGAACCTGGCCAAAACCCCCAGTCTTCCAACTGAGATCACACACCTGGTTTCAGGACGTAATGAAGCTCAGGTTCTTTATGTCTCATGGCAGAAAGAATTCAGTGAGAGACAAAGTGATAGGTAAGAAGTGGATTTATTTAGAGAGAAACACACTCCACAGACTGAGCGTGGGCCATCTCAGAAGGTGAGACCGGCCGGTGTACGTTTTTATAGATGATAAAATATATGTGCTCTAAGTTTAAGTAATTTTGTCTGAAGTCACCCCATTTAGTAAGTCAGTTGTTTTAAACTCCAGATCTGATAATTCCAACATCCCTGCCATGTCTGGTTGATGCTTGCTCTGTGTCTTCACCTTGTGTTTTTTGCCTTTTCGTATGCCTTGTGATTCTTTCTTGATAGCCAGACATGATGTACTGAGTGAGAGAAACTGATGAAATAAACCTCAGCAATCTGGTGGTGGGGCGTGGGGGGAGGGAAAGTGTTCTACGGCCCGAAGATCAGCTCTCAGCCTTTCATCGTGCCTATTCCTCTGGGTCAGTTAGGCTCCAATAATACCCAAGCAGGTTAGGCTGTGGTTAACTAGTTTCCGCTATGGGGAAGCTCTTGTTAAGAAGAACAGAGTGTTCTGGTGCATTTCAAAATAGTCCCACACCACCGCCCCCAGAAGCATCAGGGGATTTTTCTTCTATGTTTACTGCGGATACCTGGTTGATCTCCTGGAGGTAAATCTCACAGTATTGTGGGGTCCCTCTATGACTGCTGTTAACTCTCAGACTTGTCCACACTGAGCCTCCAGCAATTCACCGATGACAGTTCAGGTTTTCCAACTCCAGCACTGGTTCCCGCGGCAGTTTCTCCTCTGAGTCTCTGCTCCAGTAAGCTGCAGCTCTCTGACTTCGCTGTCTGTCTCTCCAGTCTTAGAGGCAGCAGTTTGTCCTTTGTCCTCCCCTCTACAGATCCCAGGACTGTTGTTGATTTTTCAATCAGTTCAGCTTTATACTTGTTGTTAGTTCAGGTGGTGACTTCAAAGCTCCTCACATGCAGAACGAGAAACCAGAAGTCCCCTAGTTTTTTTTTTTTAATAATCTTTATTTTGACTTTAAAAGTAGAGACTGGGCTTCCCTGGTGGCGCAGTGGTTGCGCGTCCGCCTGCCGATGCAGGGGAACCGGGTTCGCGCCCCGGTCTGGGAGGATCCCACATGCCGGCGGAGCGGCTGGGCCCGTGAGCCATGGCCGCTGAGCCTGCGCGTCCGCTCCGCAACGGGAGAGGCCACAGCAGAGGAAGGCCCGCATACCACAAAAAAAAAAAAAAAA
>NC_041227.1:54400294-54413126 GCF_002837175.3 Physeter macrocephalus | reverse complement strand
GGAGGCTGTGCTCCGCAACGGGAGAGGCCACAACAGTGAGAGGACCGCGTACCGCAAAAAAAAAAAAAATTGAATTTAAATCGGAAGAGCAACATTGACAAGGGCCAGGGCAAAAGACCCCCAAATAGCAGCACTGTCCTCCACAGACTCTTGAGTGGGCAGAGTCTCCGGGGTGGACACAGCTGCAACCCACTGGGTGGGGCAGATTGAATCCAAAGAGGTCAAGACACCAACCTCAGATTTCCAAAGGAAAGAAGGACGCTTTGTAGGGTGGGGATCTGAAGAAGCATGATCCCTGCTGGGAGGAGGAAATTTCTCCCTACCCCTCTAGCGGTCTTGTGCCTGGACTAATAATGAAATTGACACAAGACAGAGTAACAAGAGAAAAAGAAAGAAATTTCATTTGTGTGCAGTGGAAATCTCACAGAAATAGGACCTAAGAAGTGGCCAAAGCAGGCAGCTTTTTATACAAAGAAATACATTTGTGAGAAATTGACACAGAAACTCCTTAATTGGTAAGTAATTTAAGCCAGGTTTGGGCTTGGGTAGTCAATTTTTAAAGAACTAAGGAGGTTTGTTTATATAGGCTTCTCAGCACTGGATTCTTTATCGCTGGTGATAAGGATGTCTTTGTACCTCCTGGTACATGGAGGGAAATTTTCACGGGAGATGTATTTCCTGCTTTCAGGACGACAGAGAAGGGGGTCAGAGTGACTCTGTCACATCAACTCTTTCTTAAGTAACTTTAGTTCAAAATAATCAATATGCCATTGAGGCATACTTTGGGGTAGCCTGCCCTGGGCCCCCAAATCCCCAAATGCCTGAGACCAAGAAGCGTGCCCAGGAAAGGTGACCTCATACTACCAGAGCTGAATGGATGCTGACAAGTGCTACCATCCATCCCTCAGCACTAACTTTATGACTATGTTAAGCTCTCGGTAAATATACTATCTCATTAAATCCTCTCACTACCCCACGAGGCAGATACTGTTAGAATCCCTGTTGTAGAGATGAGAAAACTATGGCACAGAGAGGTTAGGAAACTTGCCTGATGTCACACAGCCAGGAAGGAACTGAACTGGGAAAGAATCCACTGGGACTGTCTGAGGTAAGAGCCCCAGGTCATAACAGCCACGTGACACTGAGGCAACTCCCAGGAAAGCAATGAAAGAAGAGAATGGATGCATGCATGGATTGACCAGGAAATCAAGGTGCAGGAAGAGTAAAGCTAGAGAATCAATGAAGTCTAGGGAGTAAGCTTAATTCATCAGAGTCATTGCCATCAACTCAACTACAGGACAAAATGCCCTAGATTGAGGCTCTTAGCAGTAGAGATAAAACAACCACATTTCAATGCCATAAAATAAAACCCAACTCAGTGCCAAGGAGTCCTAGACCCCTTTGCTTGCTTTTTCATTTTATTCTTCCAAAGACACACAAAGAAAGCTCAAAGGGTCTTTCTGTGTTGAGGAGCTACCTTTTTTTTTTTCATTTGAGGTTATACAGACACGCTGATATGCAGAGAAAATAATTTTCTAGATAACTTTTCATCCTTACTTTTCTTTCCCCATTCCCACCCCACAAAGCCCAGCATCCTGGCATAACAGTTAAAAAAAAAAAAAATCCCACTCCCTTGTAGTTGAATGGCTGTTCTTAACTTTTACAATCAATTTTGATATCTACTCGATAATAGTAACAATAATTTTTTTAGCACCTAATAGATGTCAAGCCCACGTGTTTATCAGCATGAGCTGATGTGATTTTAACAGCAGCTCCAACGTGGTAAATATTATAGCTTGCATTTGCCCAGTTGAGGAAACAGGTTCAGGGAATTAGCAATTAGGACATGGAGAGGAATCCAAATCCTGGTGGGCTGGACACCACAGTCACACCCTTCCCACCAGTTTTCTTTAAGCCTGTAGTTCTCAACCTTGACAGCCCATTATAACATCCTGGGAAACTTTTAAAAATAACCAATGTCTGGGCCTTTATTCAGATCCAAAGAATGAGAATCAATGGGGTAGAGGGACGGCATTTGAAAAGCCCATCGCGTGATTTTTGTTTTTAATTGGGGTGAAATTTGTGTAGCATAAAATTACCCATTTGAAAGCATACAATTCAGTGGCAATTAGTGCATTCACCATGTTGTTCAACCATCACGTCTCCCTAGTTCCAGAACATTTCCATCATCCCTAAAGGAAGCTGCACCCCCATCAGCCGTCATTTCCCATCGCCTCCTCCCTCCAGCCCCTGGCAACCAGCAGTCTGCTTTCTGTCTCTATGGATTTGCCTATTCTGGATGTTTTATATAAGTGGAATCATACAATCTATGACCTTTTGAGTCTGACTTCTTTCATTTAGCATCATGTTTTCAAGGTTCATCCAGGTTGTGACATGTGTCAGAGCTTCATTCCTTTCTATGGCTGAACGGTGCCATAATTAATGGAGAATCGCGGTCGTGTACTGAAGGGGAGAGTGATTTACTACCCCAGGGTGTGTCTCTTTGGCAGAGGGGTTATTTTGGGCTGATTCGTTTTGAGAGACGGCAGATATAGGAGCAGCTCTGAAAGCTGAGTGGCAATCACCCTTGTGTAAGAGACGTTTACAGGTATAAGGGAAATCTCCAATTGTGAGGGCGTCTCCATCTCTGTATCAGGAAGAGAAGGACGACCCTAAGTCTATCAGTGAAGAAGGCAATGACTTAAATCTGCACTGCAACCAGACCCTTGTTTTCTGTGCTTTTCCTGGTTACCTCCCCAAACTGGCTCCCCCATCCCCCCGACCAGCATCCTTTGTCTTTAGCTGGAGGTGGTATTTAAGGTGATGGCTTGAACCATTTCAGGGATTTGCTCCGTTTTCCTGGGTCTCTTCCATGCATACAGGAGATATACACGTTATTAAACTTCTGCTTTTCTTCTGTTCATGTATTTTATTACAGGGAGGTCTCAGCCAAGAATCCAGAAGGGCAGAGGGGATATTATCTTTCCCCCATCACAATGCTACCCGCCACAATCACCATGTGAGGTTTGGGGGAGCACATGTTTGTATTTTCGTTTTCAAAGGTGAGAAACTCAGGGAATGTGATGTGCACAAAATCTCAGGAAATCTGTCTACTCTTTTTTCCCCAAGCCAGTGGTATTATCACTACATGGCCTTTCCTTGACCAGACACAACAAATAAACCTCTTCTATAATTTGGGGGTTTTCTCCCCTCCGTTTTTATTTCAGTAACACCCACATAAAGCTCAGACAGACCCCCCCAGGGTGCTGGTGATGCATGTGTTGGAGCTGAGGAAAGGGCTGGCCTCTTATTATGTCTTGGTGGCTGTTCATTACCCACTTATGAAGATTTAGACGCCCTTGGCCATCATTCCTTCCTTCATTTCTTCTTTCATTCATTCCACAATACTAATCAAATGGCTCCTTTTGCGGTGCTTGTGTTTTGTTTGGGGCGGGGGACCAGCAGTAAATTATGCTCAGAGACTGAGATTGTCTTTGCCAATAATTTATTTACTGCAGTTTCACTGCGAGAATTATAATAAATAGCACAGAGGATAATGTCTCTTAATAAGCCAATAAAGAAATAACATACTCCAAACTAGTAATAGGTTAACAATGAACTATTTTCCAGGCCAGGGGGAGATGAAAGAAATAAAGTCCAAATTTAGTCGAGGTGTACCCTCTCTATGAGTTGGTTCTTGGGAGAGGGGTTGAGCCAATCGCAAGCTGACTCCAGCTTCTGGGGCAAAAGAAAATGTCCGTGTTGCTGGAGCACGTTGCTAGGGAGCAAAGACACGGATGTTGGCGGGCAAGGTGCTTTCCTTCTGGAGCTGCTGCACAGTTCTCACCACTGCTGACAAAGAGTCGCTTTGCTCAAGCAGGAGCTAATGCCCCAAGGTCTTTGGAGAGCTATTTAGATCAGCATAGAGTCGCCTTGCCCAGAGGTAACACTCTCGAGTTAGGGTCAAACCTCTTGGTAGTTAAGGTCCCCTGGTCATAGTCACTCCTCCACGTGGTCTCACCCATAAGCCCCCAGCAGGGCTCTCAATAGCTGAGCTACTGCACGGTTGTCGAAAACCACAGATATCAACAATGGACCCAGCAGTGTGAACAATTTCCTCCTTAGAACAAAACAACTGCATTCCTAGACTTTTTTTTAAAAAGTGAATTTGACATCATATCAAACCAATATAGAACGTCTAGTAATCACACCACAGTTGGGGGTTATAGAGGTGAACAAGATAAACCCAGACCCTGATTTTGAGGAGTCAACTCTCTAGTAAGAAAAGGCTGAGATCAAGCAAAAAAATGTACCAGACACAGGTATCCCCCACTTTTCAAGAGATTGCTTTTCACCACTTTGCTTTTATGAAAGATCTACATCACTACTGTAATAGAGAAGAACAGATCTGACTCCGTATTGGATCGGTTTCTTTTACTTTTTTGTATTCTATTGATTTGCTACACGTTTGTCACTAAAGGGATGCTGACTGTAGTTTAAAGTATACATAATGGCTCATCTCTGGGAACCCTGCCTCCCATGCCTGAGGATTAAGCTAAAATACCTTTGTTTAACCCACAGGAAGCATCTTGTCCAGGCCCACCTGTGAATGACTGCAGAGAAGAAGCAATTAACACATCCCCTTGGGAGTCTGGTTGGAACCAGGAAACATCTGCAACAACTTATCACCTTTTTACTTTACCTCCCCCCCTCCCCCCCGCCCCCTTCATTCTAGGATAGGAAAGAAACTAGCATCCCAATGCTGGCAAGATGGTTCTTTGGGACACCAGTCCGTCATCTTTTCAGTCTGCTGGTTTCCAAATAGCCACTATTCCTTGCCCAACGACTCATCTCTCAATTTACTGACCTGTCACGTGGCAGGCAGTACAAGCTTGGACTCGGTAACAGTACTTGTTTTTGCTAACTGAAAGAAATCCCGAGAGGATTTCTGCTTTTACAAAAAAAAGGTATATAATTGCTTCTTCCCTTTATGCCATTTCAGCTTATGAATGGTTATCTAGGAAAGCCCTGCTTTCAGATAGCAGGGTTAACTTGTAGCTAATTGTTTACAGGAGAGAAGGATGCCACAAAGAAGATACACAGGATCCTTGAGAGGATGTGATGGGGAGCTGACTTTGTCTAGGGCTCAGGGCAGTGCTTGTCCCATTTCAGGTGTCTGTGCGCTTCAGCAGGGACCTTGTGAATGTGCAGATTCTGACTGGCAGATCTAGGGTGGGGAGGGGAATCTGCCTTTATAACAAGCCCTCAGATTATGCCAATGCTGCTGGTCCACAGGCCACACTTTGAAGCAGCAATGGGCGAGTTAGGGCCTGGGGGATGGGTGGCAGTTAACCAGGGATGTTCCCCCTGCTGAATGAACCCTTTTGTCACTGCATTTAGAAGGAAGAGCCATTCTCTGGCAACCTTTCAGTCCTGGACCTCAGCCTGGCAGACACTGATGGAGAAATAGTTAGAGGTTCAGGGGTAGAAGGGCAATAGATTTCCCAATTTTTTAGAGATATTTCATAAAGCCCTTGCTATAGGAGGGTCTGGAGACATGAAATTTGTGGAGACTGAAGGAGCCAGCCTTTTAGAGAATTTCTGGTCCCACCCCCTCATTTTAAAATTAGAATCTGGGACCCTGTCCATCCTTTGGTATTTGTTAGCATTTACTGGGCACCTGCTGTGTGGCAAGTCCTATGCCACCCATGTTGTTCATTTGTGCAATTCTCAGAACAACCCAGAAGGATTAGGATGAATATCTGGGGTTTATAAAGAAGAAAATATAAATAAACGCTTATCTAACACTACACAACTAGTAAGTGACACAGCTGAATGCAACCCCAGTCAGCCCAGCTCCAAAGCCATGCTCTTTGCACGGCATCTACTGAGCTGAATCTTTATTCTGGCATCTGCTTACTTTTGAGCCTTGACTTGGGTAAAACACCTGGTGCTGGGATAGAGTCAAGAAAATGGGGACGAGGGGGTGGCGGATGGGAGGGGCTGGCTTCATCTCATGAATTACAAAATGCTTCTCCTACCCATGCTCTTGCCACAAGAATTCTTCCAGAACTGTTTACTGTGATGACAACTTCACCTGGGACTTTTCAGTAGCGAATTTGGGAGGAAGAAAAAACAAAACAAAACTCGAAGTAGCTTAAGCAATGTCCCCATGTGTCCCTCTCCCTGGCCCTTTTTCATTTTTCCTTGTTTCTTCTTGGCTTTATCCCTCTTGCTGTCGGCAGCTTGTATCCATGAAAGCCATGCCAAGGAGTTCAAGTTTTACCTTCCAGAAGACAGGGGTTCGTTTTGTAACGTCTCCCTTATCCCAATCCTGGCACGCTCACAGGCAATTGAGTCAAATGGCTCATTCACTAGGAAGTTCATGACAGCAAATTACACCACTGGCACTGATTCAAAAAGATGCAACAGATTCCAAACCCCAGGCTGATCCTCAGGCACAGAGTGTCCCTTATCAAGCCGGTCTTTTCTGGACCAGCCTTGGACAAAGGAAGCTGGTAAATTAATTAGAATCCGAGCTCTTTGGAGTAAAAAGTGATCGTTTTTCATCGTGGCTTGAAGGATACCATTTATCTGGCAGGTCTCCACTCTCTTCAGAGTCGATGGTCCGAAATCACCAGGAGCCTGACACGTGATGTCACAGGAAGGACACAGGGTGTGCAGTTAGATGGAGTTCCTTCCTCTGAAGCCAGCGTCCTGGGCACATCAGGTCATCACCCTGGACCTCACCTTCCCAATCTGTAAAGTGGGATGAATCATAAGTCCTGCTTTGACTATTGTCGTGGGGGTTCTAAACACTGTGTGTGAGGCGTCCACAATGTCCCTGACCCGTAGTGGGCACTAAGCAAAGAATGGCAGCTCCTGGGGCAGCGTCTGCGTTAGCTGGAAGAAACTCGCTCTTTTTTAGCTGGTGCTGCTCTGATATTCAGTATGCACCAGGCACTGCTCTAAGAGCTTCACATGCTTAACTCATTTAAAAATTCACGGCCACTTTTTCTTTCTTTTTCTTTTTTTTTTTTTTTTAAATAAATGTACTTATTTTGGCTGCTTTGGGTCTTTGTTGCTGCGCGTGGGCTTTCTCTAGTTGCAGCGAGCAGGGGCTACTCTTCGTTGAGGTGCACGGGCTTCTCATTGCAGTGGCTTCTCTTGTTGTGAGGCACGGGCTCTAGGCGCGTGGGCTTCAGTAGTCGTGGCGTGCGGGCTCAGTAGTTGTGGTGCACGGGCTTAGTTGCTTCGTGGCATGTGGGATCATCCCGGACCAGGGCTCGAACCTGTGTCCCCTGCACTGGCAGGCAGATTTTTAACCACTGCGCCACCAGGGACGTCCCCACAGCCACTTTTTCATATGGAAGCATTATCATCTCCATTTTATCAATACATATGATGAACCTGAGGCTCAGAGCGGTCACCCAAGGTCATAGAGCCGTCCTTGAACCGCAGGGTCTCCGCTCTCAAACAGGACACTGTAATGATTCTACTGCTTAAAACTGGAGGTACTGAGATGGGAAAAATAACAAGAGCTGATGTTCACTTACTGCTTGATCAGCCGGGCACCTTACGTGGTTCATCTCATTTGTTATAACCCAATAAACTAAGTCCTGTCATTACTACCATTTTACAGATGATGAAACTGAGGCCCAAGGAGGCTAATTAGCTTGACCCAGATTACATAGCTGGTAAGTGGATTCAGATCCATGTCTGAGTGAAGAGTCTGTGTTCTCAAGCCTCTGCTACTTGGAGTCCTAGACAGGCTCTGCTCCCTCGGTACTCCCTCTGGGCCATTGAAGGAGCTGCTGGATAGAGGGGCCCTCGCTGGAATGACCTCCCAAGAGTCCCGGGTCAGGGTCAGCTGCCCTGTGCTGATAGTCTGAGCCGCCCCAAAGAATGATGGTGCCTGAAGATGCTCAAAGATCATCGCATTTAGAACCCATTCTACAGACAAGTAAACTGAACTGAGAGAAGGCCCTTACCCAACAAAACCAGCACTGAGTCCTCCTTTCAGTCTACCTCCTCTTTAAAAAAGGAAACTTTCTAATATTCTCTAATACTTATTCTCCAAAAATGTCTAAAATATGGGAGAAGATTTAAGTCAATATATAATAACTGTAGCATTTTTTTATAATAGTGACAAATAATATGTGAACCAATTCAGTGTGCAGCCATGTGGAATGTTTAAATTCATTGTGGTGGTATATGGAAATAACTCAAGTATCCATCGACAGATGAATGGATAAAGAAAATGTGGTCTGCATACAATTATTATACTATTTAGTCTTAAAAAAGAAGGAAATCCTGACATTTGTGACAACATGGTTGGACCTGAAGGACATTATACTAAGTGAAATAAGCCAGACACAGAAGGACAAATACTGCATGATTCCACTTATAACTGAAATAGTCAAACTCATAGAAGCAGAGAATACAATGGTAGTTTCCAGGGACTGAAGGGCGGGGGAATTCAGTGGGTATAAAAGTTCAGTTATGCTAGATGAATCGCTTCTAAATAAATAAATAGATAGATAGATAAATAGATAAATCAACCAACCAACCAACCCAAGGACACTCTGGGAAGTGTTGGATGAGTCTATTACTTTGATCATATTGATGGCATCACAGGTGTTTGCAAATGTCCAGACTCATCAAATTGTACACATTTAATATGTGCAGTCCTCTGCATAACAATTATACCTCAAAAAAGCTGGTTTAAAAATCATAGTGCATCTACACAGTAGAATATTGTGCGGCTGCTCTCAATAATGTGTGTGAAAAGTTTATCATGGAGTGGGAACTGCATGTGAGGTAATGTTAGATGAAAAAACAAACATCAGTGGACTTCCCTGGTGGTCCAGCAGTTAAGATCCAGCACTTCCACGGCAGGGGGCACGGGTTCAATCCCTGGTCAGAGAAATAATACCTGCATGGTCTCTGGAGGGCCAAAAAAACAAAACAAAACAAAGCAAAACTAAGCATTTCTTCTACTTTCAGTTAAAACCCTTCTTGCGCTCCTGGGACTACCGAATTCTGTTTCCTTTAAAAAAAAAAAAAATCAGAACTCAAAACTAATAGAGGCCATAGTCATTGCCTTCGGGGCGGGTGTCACTTGATTATTCTGCTTCCTAATTATGTCCCATATTGTCCGGTGTCTGATCACTCACCCAAAGAGTGGCTTTTACCACTGTAACGTGCCTTGGCCTGTCGCCTGGTCTCCACTTGCACTGTCAATACCTTAGCCCAGGTCACCTTCACCTTTCACTTGGGCAATGGCAGCAGCCCCCCAGCTGGTCTCCCAGACGTGAGGTCTTCCCCCTTCATTCATATCTCACGTCACAGCCACCGTGATCTTTATAAAACATGAACATGACCGTGGTCTTCCCTCGCTGAATGCCTCGGGTGGCTCCCCACTGCCCTCAGGATAAAGACTGAACTTAACGTGACACCCAACTTCCCTCTGCAATCTGATTGCATTTTCAGCATTTTCTGTCTCTCACTCTACATGCCAGCCAAGCAGAAAGTTCTGCAGCCCCTCTGACCTTCCAAGCTCCTTCTAGCCCTGGGACCCAGTCACATGGCCTTCCTCCCACCTGGCACACACCCCCTTCCCTCCACTAACTTGTCCTTCTCATCGGCTTAGCTGTCGCTCCCTCTTCAGGGCTTTCTGTGTCCCAGAGACTAGGTCAGCGCCCCTCCCTGGGGCTCCATGCTCCCCCTCCCCCATTCATGGTGCCACTTTTATTTTGTTGTAATTACCTGCTAAGATGCAACCTCCACAGGGGCAACGTCTTTCTTCAATTCCAGCTGCAAACACCAGTGCATTCAGTAGGCACTCAGTTTTGCTGAATTGATGCCTCAGACAATACAATTAGGAGGCTGGTTTGGGAGTCTAAATTATCCAGTTATTTGAAGGGAAGGAAACTTTGGGGGGAAAGCTTAAATGACCCGTATCTGTTGTATTAAAGGAAACTTTCCTCTGAAATTGAACTGTCTTTCCTTCTGTGCTATAAGGATTTAGCCTCTCCATAATCTGAAATGCATACAAACCACCAGGTGGTCAAAGAAACATTTAAAAAATACAGATGCCCAGGCACTACCCACAGGGATCCTAATTCAGTAAGTCTGGGATGAGGCCCAGGAATCTATATTCGTAAGCAGTCCTATATGGGACTTTGACACACACACCCACCAAACTTGGGGTACCATTACAATATAGATGAGCCCAGCTTTGTGCTTGGCAGTCGGGAGCAGGTCTGTTGCCTCCTAATTCCTTTCTTCTCGGGTCCCACATTTTCTACCTATTGAGTGATACATGTGAATTAGCTCCCAGAGCTGGAGACCCATTCTTCCTTGAGCCTGCTTGGAACAGAAATGTACACCAAGCCCATCAGACTGCAGAGTGGATGATCCTTCCTGCTTATTAACGATATTATAGAGGCAGCTGGCTGACCACGTTAGTATGACAGGTCTATTTTCATATGGAAAAGAAAATTATAGAGAGGCATAAACATTTGCTAACTAGAGAGATGTTATTATAGCTTGTAAATTGCATTCAGGTGTTCAGTAATACTGGAGTTAATGGATTTCTGAGAGTTCTTCATCAAGCCAGCCCATCTAAGAAAAAACCTTTCTTTTCTGTTTTTATTAAAAGGGTGTTGCCCAGCCTCCCGAATCGGCAAGCAGGGAATCCTGAGTCTCCAGGGGTCTGGGGGCTGCAGGGGAACAACACTGCCTCTGCTTCCGTTAAGTGTAGGACAGTCAGGGAAGCCCCTCCTGCATCCTTGCAGAGAATTAAAGAACAGAAAGGAATTACTGACCCAGGACCTGTGCTGAGCACATCTCATTTTATCCTCCCTGCAACTCAGTGAAGTGGGATTATCTCCTTTTTATCGATCAGGAAACCGAGGCACAGAAAGTTCAGGAGTCTTGCTTAAAACCTAACAGTTGATAAGTACAAGAGGTGAGATTGGAACTCATACCATCCAACCTCAGAACCCAGACTCTGAACCAGCAAATTCTAGATGCCAGGCTTAAACAGCCCTGTGGGGCAGCTACTGTCGTACCCATTTTACAGATGCATCTCCAGAGGCTCAAAAGTTCATTCTTCCAAGAGGTGGAGCCAGAATGTGAACCAGATCTGTATGACTTACCTGGACTGCCAGTCAGCAGATACTGTTTGAAATCTCCTCCATGCCAGGCTCTGAGACACGCAGTCGTGTGGGGACACAACAGACACCACCCCAGCCCCAGGATTTATACTCGGTGCTGCTCTGGGACTCCCTCTGGTGTGGCAAGCCTGTGGAAAAGATGTCAAGGATGTTGCTGTTGATGATGATTTTGTTCTCCCTCCCCTCTCTCTGCTTATCTTGATCCACATCCCTTGGTCACCAGGACACCTTGTCCTGGCCCCCATCTAGAATCTGACCCAAAGAGTCCTCCCCACTTCACCTTGAGGGCCACTTTCTGGGACATGAACCCATAAAATCCAATGATGGTCAGCAACCCTTCCCCACTGGGTAAGCCACTGAAACTGGTATACCTGACTTGCCCCAAAAGGTCTTTATAGGGTTCATTTGATACAAGAAAAAATAAGTTTAAGGAAAAGAACATGGAGAGTAGTAGAAAAGAGGGAGCTAAGAGCCATCTACACAGACCAGACGGAAACGGTGCTAGAAATGGATGGCACAGTTGGGTTCTGAGCTTCCTGGTAGCTGATGCAGAAAGAAAACCCCAACATCGTACATGATCCACTGTACCTATGAGAAACAAACATAGTCACACAGAATAAGCACTGAGACCCAAGTGGAGTAAAGTATTCCCTAAAAAGAGAAAGGATCAGTTGTGATTTCTCAACATTCTTAATAAAAGTACCTAGTATATATTTGTTGAAAAAAATCAAGACTTTTCCCCACCGAGGAAACAGTTCCAGAAACCCTTAAGTTTCAAAGCATGTACTAAGAGCGGAGAGAAACGGACTAGTGTGTCCTGGAGATAGATTTTTAAAATACATAATATTAAAATATTAAACAGGCCTCCTAGGAGCACACTTCCTGCCATTTCCTGTTCAGACCCTGGGGCAAAAGCATCCTGAGTGGTGGTTGCCCACTCCTCCCCATCGGCAGCAACAGAAAAGCCAATTGTCTCAACCTGCCCTCAGCAGCTCAGTGGGGACTCTGGGCCCTGGGCTAAGCAGAGTCTGCCCTCCCACAGGCTACGTTTTCCGTCTTCCTAGAGGGACCCTGTCTCTAAATTCATTTGTTTCTTTATTTATAAATTCAACCATGCATTTGCTTGTCAGACGCAAGCCTGGACCGAGGTGCTAGGAATTCAGTGATGAGAAGAACAGATCGGATGGGAAACACAGTGCCCAGCGCAGTGGCTGGAAAAGAGCAGATGCTCAAAGATCATCGTCACCTTTCTTCTCTTATTGTCTTCCCCCAGCAAACTCTGGGAGCTATGAGGCTTGCTGGGTGGTGTGGCTAGGGAGCTTTGTAAAAGGTATATCCTTCTGTTCAATCCTCTCAATGGGTTAAGGTTGGGTCACAGGGCGCTCCTGGGTATAAATCCTTTCTGTGTCCCCCATTTCTTCTTTGTAGGAAAAAAGGCTTCACTCAGCCTCCTTGACCTTCCCCGGGTTCCAAAGGGCAGATTCAAACAGTTGCTAATCAGAAAAGGCAGGGAATGCAGAAACAGGGGAGGAGCAGTCAAGAAACAGTAGTGCACAGCTTGCCTGGTGGCGCAGTGGTTGAGAGTCCGCCTGCCGATGCAGGGGACGCGGGTTCGTGCCCTTGTCCGGGAAGATCCCACATGCCGCGGAGCG
>NC_041227.1:54389863-54400118 GCF_002837175.3 Physeter macrocephalus | reverse complement strand
AAAAAAAAAAAAAAGAAAAGAAACAGTAGTGCAGAGATAAAGCAGCATCCTAGTCCCTCCTCAAGGGATGTACATAACCATATATCTCTGAGTTCTTCTCCAGGAAGGAAGGCCCCCCCACCCAGGTGGAGGATGGTGACCTCAGGCTGAGCCCAAGCACATAGGCCCCAGCCTGGTTGGAACCAGAAGGTGATAATTGAGATTCCTGGAACACTATGTTACCTCCCCACCAACAAACAGCCTGCATCCTTCACCCCAAATTTTGCCTATAAAAAGACCCAGGAAGTTAGGGTCTTTTAAGCACAAGTTGCCCGTTCTCCTTGCTTGACCCTGCAATAAAAGTTGCTCTGCTCCAGACTCTGAGGTTTCGGTTTGTTTGGCCTCACTGTGCAACGGGCACACGAACTTGGGTTTGACAACAGTTTTAACAGATATTATCGAACAGTGCTCCGAAATAGTTGCATTTTTCACACTCCTTCCTACAGTAGGTAAAGATGCCTATTTCTTCACACCCTGGTCAAACCACAAATGACTGGCATTTTCAACCTTTGCCATTCTGCCTCCTTAGTGATTTGACAGTTACTCATCATGCCCTCATACAAATCCTTCTGAACAAGAGAGACATTCTAAGCTGTATTCATGAAATTAAACACCTTTCACTAAGGGCCAGGTTCAGGGTAAATTGAATCCAAATTCTGTACCATCTCAGCTGTTAATTTTTTCACCAATCTGGGCTGCCTTCTCTAGGTTGGGGCTTAGTGAGCTCCGCTCAGATTAGAAGCTTGGGTGTTATTTGCATAGCCTGTGGCACTGAAGCACAAGGCCAAGGGCATCACCATTGATTAGGTTGTTCCAACACGGAGCTCTGTTTGCTCATCCAGATGTGAATCATATTTTACACTCTTGTATTTTCCCCTATGAGGCTTTCAGAAGGAACAATTCGTACGTCCTGGTGAGGGTTGAAGATGGAAAGTGTCTGGAACGATTATTGCATCAGTATAGAGTCAGTTCCTGGGGCCACATTGTACGTAGTTCAAGGATTCCCGAGGTAGATGAGACTTTGAGAAAGTGGGCAGGTCCATGGCTCTGCTTCTCGGCTCGAGTTAGGGAATTTCAATTCAACCCAATTCAATAGAAATGTATGCAGCCCTAATATTCTGTGTTAGGCTCTGGGATGCATTGTGAGAATACATGGTAAGCTGAAACAGACATGTGCAATCCCCAAGTTAGGGTCTGTGTAGCCTTTAGTTGGGTTAAGGAGCTCCATTAACTGTCTAAAATCATGTACATAACTATGCATGTATGTGTGTGTGTCTATGTGTGATTGTATGTACTTTCTGGGAAGAAGGCCCATAGAGTTTACCCTATTGTCAAAGATCTCTCCCTTAAAAAAAAACCAAAAAACAAAAAAACTTATGAATCCAGGAGTAACGGTGTATCTACCTTCACCATAAGGACTTTTGGAGCCATTTCCAGGATTTTTATCATCTCAACACCCACGAGGTTCTTGCTTTTCTCCAACTACAGTACACCCTGCTTTGCCATGCCCCCATGCCTACTCCTTTACCATTGGAAACAAAGTCTTCCAGTCCTTAGGGAACTTATGCTAAACAATGCAGTGATTAGTGGGTACAGAGGGTATCCAAGTCTGGGTAGTAAAGGAATTAAACCGTTCAAAGTTCAGAAATATCTTTTTGAATTAGTGTTTTCGTTTTCTTCTGATAAATACTCAGAAGTGGAATTGCTGGATTGTATGGTAGTTCCTTCTTTGGTTTTCTAAGAAACCTCCATACTGTTTTCCATAGTGGCTGCACCAATTTCCATTCTCACTAACAGTTCATGAGCGTTCCCTTTTCTCCACATCCTCATCAACACTTGTTTCCTGTCATTTTGATAATCTCTCTTCTGTACCCCTTTGTTTGTCACAGCACTATTTACAACAGCTATGGTATGGTACTAACCTAAGTGTCCATCCATAGAAGAATGAAAAAAGAAGGTGTGGTGTATATATATATATACAATGGACTATTACTCAGCCATAAAGAAGAATGTAATCTTGCCATTTGCGGCAACATGGATGGACCTGCAGAGAACAAACTGGTGTTTGTCAGTGGGAGGGAGGTGGAGGGACGGATGAAATAGGTGAAGGGGATTAAGAGGTACAACTTCCAGCTCTAAGATAAATAAGTCATAGGCATGTAATGAACACACAGGGAATATAGTCAATAATACTGTAACAATTTTGTAGGGTGATGGATGGTGACTGGTCTTACTGTGGTGATCATTTCATAATGTATAAAAATATTGAATCACTATGTTGTACACCTGAAACTAATATCATATAGTATGTTAATTATAACTCAATAAAAAACAGAGACAAAGACTGACTTCTGAAATCTGATGCTACTCATATGCTTTTCTTCATTCACTCGCTCATTTGCCCACTCGGTAATCAACACAGGCGGCTCTCATTTACACACACACCATCACACACTTGCTGTCTTGTTCACTCACCATTCAGGCAACACACACTCATTTGTCCACTTTCACACTTATTCACTCTGTCACATACTCACGCAGTCATTTATTCATTCTTCAAACCCTCACAGAGGACATACCATGTATCAGGCAACCTTGAGACTATAGAGACAAATGGCCCACGTCCCTCCCCTAAAGGAGGTCATAGTCTAGAGGGGAATCAGATGCTCAAAGTAAGAACTATAATACATTGTCTTATGTACCGAGAGAAAATGCTGTGGATAGGGCCCGTGCAAACTGCTGAGAAGACTCCAAGGTGTAAGCAACGGACTCATCCTTGGGAGCAATGAGGAACGCTTCACAAGCTGGGTCTTGAAGAGTGACTAGGAGTTTTCTAAGCAAAGGAGAGGGACAGGCACTCTAGGCAGACAGAACAGCATGATCAAAAGTCCAGAGGTGGGGAAATATCGGAACCTGGTGTACATTTAAGAGAGCAACGTCTTCTTTCCCCAGTTATAACCTGATTTGTTTTGAGTGTGGCTGGGAGTGTGGCTGCTTTGGAGAGAAAGTGCTCAGCTAATGAGCCCACAGAATATTGTGCAGCTCTTGGTGACGGGGCCCCAAGACCCTGGGTGTTTGCTTCCCTCAACATTATGTTGATTGTTCTCTAGCTGTTCCTTTTAATTGATGAACTCACTCCAGAAACACATATGGCCTTCAGCGGTGGTGACAGAAGCCCTGCCTGCAAGTCACTGATTTACTGTGAATGAAATAACCTCTTTCCATCATTAGGACTTAGTTTATGGGACTCCTGCTATGATTGAGTGCCTGCCCTTCTAGCCTTTTCCATGGCCCTGCTCTTTCTCCTTCCTGGAACTCCTGCTGCACAGGGGTGGGACAAAGAAAACCTCATAAACAGAAATTACATTTAGAAGAGCTGAAATGTACAAAAGTACGTGGGAGTCAATACTCTTGGCAATGACCTATATAACCTCATTTTCAAAGAGTGGCCACGTGAAGATTTTGCCTAGAGACACTTCAAGTAACTCAGATTCAGGGAAATTTTGTTTAACTGGGGAGACAGTATGACATGTAGAGTAAGCTCATGGACTCTTGAATCACAGAGGACAGGGTTCAAATCTTGGCTCTGCCACCTGTACATCCCAGTCAGGACTCACTGGGTGCAAGTGACAGAAAACCCAACTGAAGCTCACTTAGGGTGGGGAGAAAAAGGGTCACCTCTCCAACACTGAGAATGCACCATGCTCTTTATTATCACCAAGATTTTCAAACACTGTTTGTTATCCTTCGAATGGTCTGCATTTCCCCAGCCCTCCACGGGGTTAACTCTTACTTACCTCTTTAGACCATAGCTTAGATAGCACCTCCTCTAGTAGGCTGTGGTAAGCCACTCAGATTCACTTCCAGCTACTGGGATACAAGTGGCTGACAGCTCTCACCTAGGTCTCTGTCCAGGAAATGTCTTCAGCCAAAGAGAACTATCCCACCCAAAGTCACTCCACATTCCTGGGGCCAACCCACATCCAATAATTATTCCACATGGCTGTGTAGCAACCTGACCTCTTTGTCTCAAGAAAGTACAACTCTTGGGCCGTCTCAGCTCCAGAGCTCGTTCCATCCAGAGGGATCATCTGAAGACTTAGTGCTCTTGCATCACAGTTCAACTCCTCCTTTGCCTGATTCCACTTCCCTCACTCCCCAAAGGTGCTGATCTCAAGGGCATTCCCTGAGAAATCTCCTGCATGAAAATCTGCAATTCAGAATCTACTTCTTGGGGAAGACAATGGGAGACAGAAGCCTCCCTCAACACCCCATAAGACTAGGTCAGGGCTTCCCTGGTGGCGCAGTGGTTGAGAGTCTGCCTGCCGATGCAGGGCACACGGGTTCGTGCCCAGGTCCGGGAGGATCCCACATGCTGCGGAGAGGCTGGGCCCGTGAGCCATGGCCGATGAGCCTGCGCGTCCAGAGCCTGTGCTCCGCAACGGGAGAGGCCACAACAGTGAGAAGCCCGCATACCAAAAAAAAAAAAAAAGACTAGGTCAGATATCAGGTCCAGGAAATTTTCAGCTGCGTGTCACCAAAACCCTAACTCAAAATTACTTAAACATTTTGATATTTATTGTCTTCCATGGAGAATCAGAAGTACAGGCTTCAGGGTTAGTCGATTCATCAGCACAATGACATCTTCAGAGACCCAGATGATTCTCCTCCCTCCACTCAACTGATCTTAAGTGCTGACTTCATCCTCAAGCTGTTACAAGATAGCTGCAGCAGTTCCTATGTCACATCTATACATGACCATGCCTAGAAGCAAAAGAGACCATCTCTTCTAGGAAACAATACGATCTTCCCAGTATCCCCTCAGTAAGCCCTCATATCCTCCTTGGCCAGAGTTGGGTCACATGCCCACTCCTGAACAAATCACTGGCAAGGAAGATCAGGTCCACATGGGGATGGGGTCTCTGCCCCATGAAGGACTTGGCTACAGGGGAGGCTTGGATACCTGAAGGATATTAAGATTTTGTAAATAAAGAAGAGGGAGACTGGATGAAAGGTGGACCACCAAGAACAGCATCCTCCTTTGCATCCCTTGGCAGGCTATCCTTCCTCTTATAACACTTATCCTAATGCAGTGAAGAAATCTGCTCACTCCCCTGTCTCCCTCATGAGACAGAGTTCTGTGTGATCAGACAGTTCACCGGTCCATGCCAGGCACTGGAAGATCCAGTGATGAGTATATCAAAGCCTCTGCCCTTTGAAATTTACATGCAACACACAAATTGAGGGCACAGTGTAACATCAATTCTAAGTACTAGGAACTGAAATAAAACAAGAAAAGGTAATTGGAGTGATTAGGGTTCTTCTTCAGAAAGTGTGTTTCCGGGAAGACGGCTCTGATAAAATTACATTTGAACAGAGACCTGGATGAGGCAAAGGAGGGAGCCATATCTGTGCTAAGTGAAGTGCTCTCCAAGATTAGTGAACAGTATGTGCAAAAGCCCAGAGCATGATTGCCTTGTTCACAAAGAAACGAGAGGCCAGTGTAGCTGTCAGGAAATGAGCAGGGGCTAGATTAATGCCACCTAACAGAAACACAATGTACTCACAAATGTAATTTTCAATTTGCTAGTAGCCACACTTTCTTTAAAAAGGTGAAAATAACCTTAATATATTTTATTTGAGTCAATATACTTAAAATATTATCATTTCAACTATAATAATATTTGAAAGTCTTAATGAGCATTTTCACATTATTTTCTTCAGATTGCCTTCAAATACAGGAATGCACGCCCACTGTGTATTTCACACACACAGCATATCTGAATTTAAACTAGCCATATTCTAAGTGTTCAGTAGCCGTATGTGGGCAGCATAGAACAAGATCATATAGAACCTACTGTGCAGCTTTTACTCTTAATAAGATGGGAAGCCACTGGGGGGATTTGAGCAGCAATGTGGATTCATTTACTTGTTTTAAAAGGATTGCTGTGGCTTTTAACAGAGATTTTCTCCTATAGGCATCAAAGAAGGAAACAGAGAGAAACAGACTCACAGACATAGAAAACAAACTTACAGTTACCAAAGGGGAAAGGGTGGGGAGGGATAAATTAGGAATTTGGGATTAACAGATACACACTACTATATACAAAATAGATTAACCACAAGGACCTACTATATAGCACAGGGAACTATATTCAATATCTTGTAATAACATATAATGGAAAAGAATTTGAAATATATATATATATAAAACCCAATCACTTTGCTATACACCTGAAGCACTGTAAATCAACCGTACTTCAATAAATAAATGAATTAATTTTTTTTTTAAAGAAGCTATGCTTGAGTGACAAAAAGCAGCAGGGAATAACCCGTCCCTAAATGCAGAGGTGGCTGGACTCACAGTTGGGATGACCTACCCTAGATCCATTCCCATCCCATCCCTCCATTTGTACTGGGGGTAGGGGGCGGTGTTTGACCTCCTGCAGATGGAATTTCCATGAGGGAGGCTGGCCTACCCCGTCATTTGCTCAGCTGTCTTCATCTCAGAGTCTTCATTTGCCGATCCATAAAGGAAATCACAAATGGTAATTACTACAATTAGTGGAAAGTCTAGAAAACCAAATCAGACTCTGGGATGCTGGTGTCCACCCTGCATATTCTGGCCCAGTGCTTCTCAGGCATTTTCAGCTTATGGATCTTGTCCTCCAAAGAAATAATCTACTAAAGTCCAAATCAGGCAGTCTTCGACCTACAAATGGGTTCGGTTCTGTGAAGCTTTTTGTGGGTCCATTTGTGCCAAGATCCCAAGACCCCGCCATGAGTGACAGATGCACATCCTTGTAAATAAAGCCAACCTCTATCTGCTGAATCGTCTTGTTCTGTTCCATTCCCAAAGAAGCTTCATTCAAAGTTGTTTACACATTGACCTTCTTTTTATCATAAACGAGGCGTGAGTCACCTTCATAAATAAACCATGAGACCTAGCGGTTAAATGGTCCCACACAACAGTTCATGCCATCAGCTGATGCTGGGCAGGGCGGACCCGCCTTTGCTCTGGTGGGTAGCTTGGTTCATTTCTAGCAATTTCCATGTTTCTACATTGAACTACTTCTAAAACAAATAAGGGCAGATCAGAGTGTTGTTGAGCCAACCTTAAGGGGCCCTTCTGATATTTTGTCCTTCAAAGTGGGCAGCTATGATGAACATAATTTGAAAACCCTCTTACTGTTACTGTCTAAGTCTCCAAAACTCTAATCATCGGGACTTCCCTGGTGGCGCAGTGGTTAAGAATCTGCCTGCCAATGCAGGGGACACGAGTTCGTGCCCTGGTCCAGGAAGATCCCACATGCCGCGGAGCAACTAAGCCCGTACGCCACAACTACTGAGCCTGCGCTCTGGAGCCCGCGTGCCACAACTACTGAAGCTCGTGAGCCTAGAGCCCGTGCTCCCCAACAAGAGAAGGCTCTGCAATGAAGAGAAGAGCACACACTGCAACGAAGCGTAGCCCCTGCTCGCCACAACTAGAGAAAGCCCACGCACAGCAACGAAGACCCAACGCAGCCAAAACTAAATAAAATTAAATTAAATACATTTAAAAAAAAACAAAAAAAATCTCCAAGCATTCACATGCGCTCTCAGAGTTTTTCAACAGTTTTATTGAGGCATACCATAAAATGAACTCGTTTTAAGCGTACTAGGCAACGATTTTTAGTAGCTATACGGAGTTGTGCAACCATCTCCACCATCTAATTTTAGAACATTTCCATCACCCAAAAAAAGTCGCTTCCCTTTTCCATGCCTAGCTCCAGGCAGTAACTAATCTGCTTAGTGATTTGCCTTTTCTGGACACCTTATATGGATGGACTCAAGCACTATGTGTCATTTTGTAGGTGGTTTCTTTCACTTAGGGTAATATTTTTGAGGTTTATCCACATTGTAAGAAATATCAGTACTTCATTCCTTTATACTACCCACTCACAATTTTCGCCATATCCAAGTGCCACCTATCCTATTCTTTACTTGCTGTTTTCTTTAAAATCACTGTTTTTAAAAAGCAGTATTGAAAGAAAACTAAACATTAGTACTAGGACTGGAAAACCAATACTGCTTACACTAATGGAAGGGAACTGTAAAATAAAATAAAATGTTGTTGTGGATTCTATCTCAATAAAAATCAATCAATCAAACCTTATGTAATTCTAGCGGGTTACCGACCTCTTATGAGGTTCTAAGCCTGAGACCTGGTTTCAATGTGTTAAAAGGAGAGATTAATGAGCGTCATTTGGACTTGATTTGTTTGTTTTTTGTCCCCACCGTGCATGGCTTGAGGGATCTTAATTCCCCGACCAGGGATCGAACCTGTGCCCCCTACAGTGGAAGCGCAATTTCCTAACCACTGGACCGCCAGGGAATTCCCTGGACTTGATTTAGATGGCAAGATCCTTGGACCTAACGCTCTAAATAGATGAAACTTTTAGGGTAGGATCTTGGGAGAGTTTCTCTATTTTGCATGTGGGAGGAATATAAGTGAATCGTGGCTAGAGGGTGGACTGTGGTGGGTTTTAAGATGTGTCCACAAATTTTTTTGTAACTTACCATCAAGGGATGGAGTCTAATTCCTCTCTCTTCAGATATGGGCTGGCCTCTAACGAAGAGAATGTAGCAGAAGTGATGCTGCATGGCATGTAGCTAGGTCATAAAAGTGATGTAGCTTCTACTCCATTTTCTCTCTTGGAATGTTCATCCTCATGACCAAGCCACCACGTTGGGAGGAAGCCCAAGTCACGGAGAGGCTACATGTAGGTGTTCTGGCTGCCCTCCCTAAGGTCTTGATCAACAGCCAGCACCTACCACCAGACGTGGGTGAATGAAACCTTTAGATGATTCCTGCCACAGCCTTTGAGCCCCCACAACTGATGGCAGGAAGAGCATTAGCAAGCCGTCTGCCCTGAGCCCTGCCCAAACTACAGACTGGGGAACAAAATAAACGTTGTTTTAAGCCACACACACACAAAAAATGAGACAAGCAGACACTTGCCCCTAATCTCTAAGGGAAGCTAAAACATCCCTGGAGAGGTAACATGATGGAGTGAAATGCGTGATAGAACTCTGGTCATAGAGAGCAATGTATTTGGGTGGGAAGATGATTGGAGAAATCGGAGGGAGTGGATGCCGCCTACTGTAGGAAGGGCAGATGAACTAAAGTGCACACTATGGAGGGCAAATCTCAGATACTGGGGGCCGCTTTTGTTTGTTTGCTTTGGCTAAATGGAGTGTTGGAGTTTCCCGTTGGCTGAGCTCCTCCAGCAAGAGAAATGATAGCTGCTTCTCAGGGCAGTGCCTCACCCTCCCCTCACGTGTTACACACCTTTCCTCTAAATAGATGCTAAACAAGGTGGAAGAGCACTAGTTTGAAGGGGCTGCTTCGTGCTCCCACATGTCTTAATCTGGCCTTCTTTTTCCATTGGTTTCCCCAAATTTTGAGAATATCCTGTCTTAAGTTACTCTTTCATTGTCCAAACAATCTAAGGCAAAGTGTACCGTAGGCAATTAAAAAAAAAAAAAAAAAGATGTTAAAGATCCGTTAGCACTAAACTGAGCATTTCTCATTGAAGTGTAAAAAAGGATGGCAAGATCATTGAAAAGGGAAATTATCTTGTAGAAACCTATAACAGAGTATAATGTGCAAAAATACTGAATCACTATGCTGTATACCTGAAACTAATAGAGTATTGTAAGTCAAGTATGCTTCCATTAAAAAAAGGAAAACTTTGGTTCTTTAAAGCTTAATTTGAAGAACAGTTGTTTCACAGTGATGCACAAGACCTTGGCATGGTACACAGTCATGAAACAGAACACCCTTCCTCCTCTTCCCATAACTGCCTCTGGACCCCCAAACCCTGGATAGTGCTATAATTCAACTACAACATGTGATAAATAGGCTAACCTATTCATTCACTGAGGGAATGCTTTGGAACCTGACCACTGCTTTTTTTTTTTTTTTCAATTTTTTTTTTTTTTTTTAAAGAGGGCTTGAGTTTTGTTTCTATTTTTAGCTCAGTTTTTTTTTAATTTATTTATTTATTTATTTATGGCTGTGGTGGGTCTTCGTTTCTGTGCGAGGGCTTTCTCTAGTTGCGGCGAGCGGGGGCCACTCTTCATCGCGGTGCGCGGGCCTCTCACTATCGCGGCCTCTCTTGTTGCGGAGCACAGGCTCCAGACGCGCAGGCTCAGTAGTTGTGGCTCACGGGCC
>NC_041227.1:54374511-54389064 GCF_002837175.3 Physeter macrocephalus | reverse complement strand
GGGCTTTCTCTAGTTGCGGCGAGCGGGGGCCACTCTTCATCGCGGTGCGCGGGCCTCTCACTATCGCGGCCTCTCTTGTTGCGGAGCACAGGCTCCAGACGCGCAGGCTCAGTAGTTGTGGCTCACGGGCCCAGTTGCTCCGCGGAATGTTGGAGAGACAGAATACACACAACAGACTTGAATAGTAAGAGAGTGATGTTCATATACTAATTGATGTATGAACAGATTCTTCTCTGCAGCCTAGAACACTCAAGATGATAAAAGAGTAATAAAGTGACATCTTACATCCTCCTCATAAAGCCCTTTTAAACATCTTTATAGCAACTTCTAGGACAATAGATGCAATGTTCCCCCCACGTTATAGATAAGCAATGGAGGCTCTGAAAAGGAAGCATAGCTACAATGTGCCAGTAACCAACCACACTACGTGCCTCTGTGTCGAAGACCCTATTTTCATTAACCTGCCCCAAAGCCTTGTGAAGAGTGATCTCGTTTCATAGACGAGGAAAGAGCACGTCAGAGGTGAAGAAACTAGCCTGACAGCAAGTGGCACAACTGGGGACCCAAGTGAGTGACTTAGCATCGCACAAAACCCAAGGCTAGGTCAGAACTCACTGCTGGAGCTCAGGGCTCCAAGTCCAGTGCTCATTTCCTGACCCAGCTGGGTGCCCCCTCTGCCTTCAAGCCATGTCTGTCATCCGGCGTTACTCTGATCCGTCATTAGGCTGTGACTCTTGCAACTGGACAGATAGCTATCATCAGCCTTGACCCAGAGGAAGAACAAGATTTCCTTTCTGCTTTCCTTGCCAGAGCCTTGCAGCCCTGCCCCAGAAATGCCAACCTCCTTTTCCCCGGGAGTTATTTCTGTCCCCTCCATCACTCATCGCTAGCCCTGTTCCAGAAGCTGGGTGGTGACGGCGGCAGTGGCGCACAGCCAGCCCCACCAGGGCTTGGCTGGGTGTGTGTGGCAGCCGAGATCTGGCCTATTTTGCTCATGTGATGAGCAAAGGCCTGCTTGCTATTCTGCCAGTGTGTCGTGAGAGAAAGGGAGGGGTCGAGGATGCCTCTGACATTTTTTGTCTGAAGAACTAGAAGTTGTTGCTTACTAAGATGGGGAGATGTTGGCCAAAGCAGATTTTGAGCAGGGTGGAGTCCAGAGTTCAGGTTTGTATCCGTTAAGTCGAAGATGCTTGCTTGACATCCAAGAGGAGACATTAAGGGGCAAATGGATATGGAAAGAGGATGAGGCTGGAGATAAAAATGTGGGACACGTTGTCATAGAGACAGTAATAAATGCCATGGGATGGTTGAAACAACTAGGGAGTGGGAGTTTAAAAAAGAGAATGAGTTAGAGGACAGCATGGAGCACTTCGACCTAGAGCACTGGAGGATAAGAACCAGGGAAAACTGAGAAGGCGTAGTGAGTGGGTAGGAAGTTACCCAAGAATCAGGATGGAGGCCAAGTGAAGAAGGGATTTCAAGGAGGGAGCAATTAATTGCATCAAATGCTACTGCTAAATTGGGTTCGATCAGAACTGAGGATTTACATTGGTTTAGCACATCAGATATCACTGGTGACCTTGGGCGGAGGAGCCCGGTGGGGAGGTGGGGAAGAAAGCAGGAGAGAACGAGTTGCAGGAATACTCTCCCAGAGCGGCTGGATGGGGTGGGATCCAGTGGACCACTGGGGTTTGGGCCTTAGATTCCAAACCCAGGCTCTCTCTACCCTGCCAGGGAGCCTCTCCCCACCAGCACGGTGCGTTCTTGCCTTCTCTGCTCAGAACCACTCCAAACTTCCTGAAGTTTGGAGTGGCGTGCCCCGCAGTGGGCAGGGACCACCTTTGCATTTGCTCATCCTTGTCATCCCAATGCTTGCCATTCAAGAAACAGTTGGGAAAGGAAGGACTCTCTAGTGCCTTGAAGGTTTCTTTTTTTCTACTCCTTTTTACACATGTAGTTTCATGAGGAGTCTCCCAACTTCCTGCCCCCGAGGAGTCCCCAGGTTAGGAAGAGAGACAGACTTACCCAGCACCTACTGGTGGCGGGTGTCATTGCTTGTACCTGCACTTCTTTTAATGAAAGCCCCTAGGCTTCTCTTTGGACAACTCCTCTTCCTCACTCTCAGACCACACGGTTGGGGGGTGGAGAAGGACTCACCCAAGAACTAGCTAATCAGTATATTTTTGTTCCAAACGCAGTGATTGGTGTAGAGACAGTCACATGACCTGGGTCAGACCAATGAGACGCAGCCTTGGGATTTTTGACTTCATCTGTTGAGTAAGTGAAACTCTTTGCGCTGGGACTGTAAGCAGAGTAGAGAAAAGGGAAGAGAGACTCTGATGAACCCCCGATGACATCATTTCAGTCTTTACCTCCAGCTGTGTCTGAAGTCCCCAAACTGTTCAGTTACAGAAGCCAATGAGTTCAAATGCTCTTTCTTGGCTTTAACTGCTCTGAGTAAGGTTCCAGTCAATTGCAACTGTAAGAAGGCAGACTAATTTCTAGCTAGGATACACAGTGGTGATGGCACTGCAGGTGGAACAAAAGAGTAATGTAAGAATGAGTAATTGTGTCTGAGGGCACCAGTAAACACGGGTGACAATTACCCTTGAAAGGGCGAATGAAGTCTCGACCAGGCAACCTCACTCTAACCCTCTCTTGCTGCAACCTAGGTTCTATTCACTTTACATGTAGTGTGTAAACTCCCCATGTTCTGATTTGATATGTACACAATATTGAAGAAGGAAAGAAGAGAGAGTTGAAGAAATGACAGCCTTCAGGGGAGCAATATCATTTTAAATGTAAAACTGCTGAGTGTTGACAACAGGAGTATGCAAATTATATGCAAACTGTATGCATATTTAACTTGCAAATCCCTTGTGACCTTCCTACACTGTCTTCCACACACCTGGTTTGAGGCCCCAGGAGGAAATCCTGGTGGGAATTTTCAAATCAACAAGTATTTATTTAATAAGCTCTTATTCTGCAACTCTGCAAGGTGTTCAGACTACAAGACTTGGTCTCTGCCCTCGAGGAGTTGGCAAATGAGCTGGGGAGAAGGGAGGAACCACAAGAGACAATTAGTGCATAATAGAAGACAAGATGTAATTAAGTGCTAAATGCTGGGCTGTGGACTGGAAGCAATTGTGTGAAGTTGCAAAGAGGCCAATTTCAGCTCAATGCAAGTGAGAACTTTCTGGTAGTTGGACCTGTCCCTCAAAGATAATGCAAAGCCTGCCTGAGAGAGACTTGAAATCATAGAAATAATAATAGCAATCATAGAAATAGAAGTCATACCAACAGGGTTTGAATCCCAGCCCTGTCAACTAACCATATGACTTTGAGCAAATGCCTTTGTTTCTTCATCTGTAAAATGGGGCTTCATAACAACAACCACCTTGCAGAATCATGAGCATTAGGGATGCTGCAGGGAAAGCATGGGAGAAGCCTGGACCATCACAGAGGCAGTAGGACGTCAACAAGTAAGGGTCAGGTGGATCTGAGTTCAGACCCTTAGCTCTGCCATTTTTAAGCTGTGTGGCCTTGGGTGAGTCATTTAACCTCTCTGAATGTCAATAAATAAATGAGTGATTATTATTATTATTGCTATTAGTATTGTTGTTGGTGTGCTACCACCAATCTCATTAAGATGCTGAGAAGATACTTGGGGCAGCCTCTGGTATAGGTCATTCAAAAAAAAATTATGTGTATGTGTATATGCACACACAAACACACATATCTGTACTTGTGCGCGCATGTCTCAAACAATCAAGCCCCATCCTCTGTCTTCTTCTAGAAGCTTCCCAACAGCATGTGGGTGACCCCAAGTCTCTCTGATGACTGAACTATTTGAAAAATGAAACCAATCAAAAAACACACTTACAACTGCACCCCAGAATCACTTCTCCAGAACTCTTACTGGGATGCCCAAGCAGACACATTTCCTGATGCTTCCACCTTCCCTTTAAAAATCAGGCTGTGTTTTTCTTAGAAAAGTAACACACACAAATTGAGGAGTTTTGAGACATTTTGTAAAGGTATAAAAATGTCAGTTTAGATCACCTACAATTTCTCCATCCACCCACGAATAAACACCACTTCCCAGATGTATGTAGACAAAAGCACCACAGGAATCTCTGTGAGCTAAACAGCGCCCAAGGTAGGACCACAAAATATGTTCTGAGAGTATATGAACTTGAGGGGAACTATCAAATCAGGTGCTGCGTTAATATTCAAGAAGTACCGGGGGACTTCCCTGGTGGCGCAGTGGTTAAGAATCCGCCTGCCAATGCAGGGGACATGGATTTGAGCCCTGGTCTGGGAAGATTCCACAAGCCACAGATCAACTAAGCCCGTGTGCCACAACTACTGAGCCCACGTGCCACAACTACTGAAGCCCCCATGCCTAGAGCCTGTGCCCCACAACAAGAGAAACCACCACAATGAGAAGCCCACACTGCAACAAAGAGTAGCTCCTGGTCTCCGCAACTAGAGAAAAGCCCACACACAGCAACGAAGACCCAATGCAGCCAAAAATAAATAAATAAATAAATAAATGTATTTTTTAAAAAAGAAGTACCTGGGAAACTGCAATGAGATACTGCTACTTTCCCACCAGAATGGCTAAAATGAAAAGACTGACAACATCAAGTGTTGTCAAGGACATGGAGGAACTGGAATTCACACAGTGGTGGGACTTTGGTACAATTTCTTTGGAAAACTGGAAATACCTGTTAACACTAAACACATGCTCATCCTGTGACCAAGTGATGTCAGTCTCATGTACGTGGCTGTTATGGGCTAAATTGTGTCCCCCCAAATTCATATATTAAAGACCTCGCTCCCAATACCTCAGGATGTCACTGTATTTGGAGACAGGGTTTTTGAAGAGGGATTTAAGGTTCAATGAGGTCATTAGGGTGGACTCTAATCCAACATAACTGGTGTTTTTATACGAAGAGAAGATTAGGACAGAGACATATACAGAGGGAAGACCCTGTGAAGACACAGAGAGAAGAGGGTCATCTCTACAAGCTCAGGAGAGAGGCCTCAGAAGAAACCAACCCTGATAGCACCTTGATCTGGGACTTCCAGCCTCCAGAACTTTAAAAAGATACATTTCTGTTGTTTAAGCCACCCAGTCTGTGTACTTTGTTATGGTAGCCCTAGGAGACTAATACTATGACCAAGGAAAAGGAGAATCCATGTTCACTAAGAGACTTACACAGTAATGTTCACAGTGGCTTTATTTCTTTTTTTAATTTATTTTTTATTGAAGTATATTTGATTTACAAAGTTGTGTTAATTTCTGCTGTACGTCAAAGTGATTCAGTTATACATATATATATTATACATTCTTTTTTTTATATTCTTTTCCATTATGGTTTATCATAGGATATTGAGTATAGTTCCCCATACTATACAGTAGGACCTTGTTGCTTATCTATTCTCTGTATAATAGCTTACCTCTGCTAACCCCAACCTCCCACTCCATCCCTCCCCCAACCCCCTCCCCCTTGGCAACCACAAGTCTGTTCTCTATGACCATGAGTCTGAGGCTTTATTTCTAATAACCCCAAACTGGAAAAAAAGAACCCAAATGTCCGTTCATAAGAGAATGAATGGAGAAGAAAAATAAATTGTGATATGTTCATGTAATAAAAAAAGAACAAACTACTGATTCATGCAATGACATGGATGAATCTCATGGGCAGTGTTGATTGAAAGAAGCCTAATACATACTGTCTGGTTCCATTTATATTAACTTTCAGGCAAAATTAATCCACAGTGATAGAGGTCAGACTGGTGTTACCTCTGGGAAGGCATTAAGCAGGGAAGAGCATAAGGGAGCCAGTTGGAAGCTGGGAATGTTTTCTATCTCAATCTGGATTTTGGCTACACATTGTATATTATGTAAAAATTCACCAAATGTAACGTTTCAGAGTTTCTGTTTGAGATGATGAAAAATTTTGGAAAAAGTAGTAATGATGGTTGTACAACATCACGATTGTAATTTAATGCCACTGACTTCTACAATTAAAAATGATAAAGATGGCAAATTCAGGATTTATATATTTTCCCACAATAAAATTACAAATAAAATTACAATAAAATGACAAAAAAATTAATCAAACTGTACACTTAAGATGTGTGCTGTTTACTGTATGGTATGCCTCTACATATAAGTAGGAAAAAAAACCTGTCAAGGAGTATTTCACAACGCCTAGATGATACAGCTGTGAGGTGCACATTTCTTTTTTTCTATTTTTCTTTAGGAAACCTCATCCTCAATGTCATGCTGTGACTTTTGTGACTTTGAACACAGGTAGGGAGGTCTGGTTGACTTCCTTCTTGATTCTCCTTCTCCAAGGATTCTTTATTTTATCTCATTTTTTTAGAGTTCAGCGAATCATCTTCCCCGATGGTCTGGGTGAAGGTTTGGCAGCCTTGTATGAACGAGGGTATCGTTGGACTCAAGGAAAATCTGAAAATCTGTTGTACATACGAATCCTCTCCCTCCAACACATAACCCCTCCCCTCAAATGCATTTTTGGTTGGCTGGCTGGAGAGGATGTTTATAAAAAGGGCATAATTAACGTGGCAGGTGCCTTTGTTCCATGAAAATAATAACAGCGCAGAAAACAGGCATATAATTACTTGGGCTTTTTTGGTGCTCGAGTGTTACTACTGCTGATATTAAGTAAAAACCATGACATCGAATTGTACTCTGAGTGTGAGGGGGTGATTCACTTTCAGCTGGTGGAGATGTGGGCTTTTGGGGGGACATGAAAAGTGGACTTGAATTTTTTTTAAATAGAAAAAAAGATTAACCCCTTCCTGACACATGAGTGCGTGGTTGGATCCTTTGTGTCTTCCCTTGCAGGGATCTTCCCAGGACCACCCCTTGTGGGTCCCACCCTCTCTCACCTGGATAAGTGATGCTTTATATTCTTTCTTATAAACTCCCACTGTCACACCAGCTTCTGTCTCCTGTCTCTTCCTGCTCATCAGATAAAGTAGGGAAGAGACAAACTGAGCCCAAATATCTCACTCATCCCCTACAAAGACAGAAAGCAATGGAAGGAAGGGTCTTCCACAGCCCTGTGAAGCCAAGTCCAGGTATATTTCTCCATGGGCTGCCAAGTGCACAGGGATCTGGGCACTTGCTGACCCTTCTGTCCGTGAAATTCTGCCCGCACCAAAAGGTGCTGCTGGTCTTGCCTGAGCTCTTTGGCTCAAATTCACAGAGCACATATTTCAAGTCAGATCATCTGCATCATTTAGGCATGTTTTGACCTGCAAGTGACACACTGTGGCTTACACAGACAAAGGTCTATTTTTCTCATGTAACAGGAAGTCTAGTGGTAAAGCAACAGCTGCTCTTCATTGGTGGCTTGATTATGCCAAGGCTGGGGTCTCAGCGACTCTCTACGACTTTCTTTCATGATTGTTATTTCACATTCTCAAGTGGCTGCTGGGGATCCAGGCACCTTGTCCATATTCAAGGCTGAAAAAAGTGGGGAAAGAGGTAGTGCTGGGCTTCGTCTTGTCTCCCTTTATCAGGAAAGGAATTCTCAACGCAAAAAGGCTGGGAAATGAGTATTGAGGTTTTCCAGGCTCCATAGCAGGAATAAGCAAGGCAGTGGATGGGAATAAGCAGGGAGGAGCCAGCCAGCCAGCTAACCTTGGTGCCATCTTTGCTACATGCTCCAAATGCAGTGAAAGCCCAGGCATCCACATGGATGGAGGACCATGAAGCCTGCATTTCTTTTTTTTTTTTAACTGAAGTATAATTGATTTACAGTGTTGTGTTAGTTCAGGTGTACAGCAAAGTGGTCAGTTACATATATATATATGTTTTATATAGGTATTCTTTTCCAGATTCTTTTCCCTTATAGGTTATTACAATATTGGAGTTCTTGAGTTTCAGAGCATCTGGGGTTCTAAGAAAGTTGAAGATGTATGTCTCTATTCTCATCTTCTGCTTCTGTCCGTTTGAGTTCTCTGAGAAGCAGATGTCCAGATGAAATTAGAAGTGCAAGAGATTTACTGGGGGGGGGATGCCTGGGAAGCATAAAGGGAAAAGGGTAGGACTAGGTGTGGAGAGTCTTAAGACCATGGTGCGGATCTGACCCCTGTGAGAAGAGAGAGGGAAGGAAGGAGGGGTGGGAAGGAGATCCTCCCCCTGCAGAAGGAACCAATCTTGCTGGCACCTTGATTTCAGACTTCTGGCCTCCTGAACTGTGAGAGATCACATTTCTGTTATGCTAAACCACCCAGTTTGTTGTAATTTGTTACAGCAACCCTAGGAAACTGACACACACCCCCGGTGCACCCCAGGCTTGTTCTGAGCCCCTCCATTTGTTGCTTTGTAATATGCAAGGTCTTCAACTCAGATGTGTCTGAGAGCCTCCCAGTCTTGCAACTTGAGGCTCCAGGTCAAAGTGGATCTCTAATATTTATTAGAGGGACCTCCTGGTCTCAGGAACCCAAATGTTCATGTTGAGCTAAGCTTTGGGTTGAGAGCCTGGGCTTTGGGGTCAGGTGATCTGAATGTGAATTCTGTCTCCAGCTGCTTGGTGACCTTGGGCATCAACACAGCCTTTAGCTTTTCTTACCTATAAAAGGATAAGAGTACTTCCTTAAAGAGCTCTGAGAAGGATCCAATGAAGAACCTGCTTCACTGTATACAGCCAGTATGTGGGTGATTTTGTCATTATTGTCACTATTATTTAAAAAATGATGGTGGTATTGTTCCAGAGACCTCCTGCCTTCTTTAAATGTTCCTTGTTCTGTTCTCTTTCAATTCCTTCTTCTTTTTTCTAAAAAGCCCATGATTGACTCCAGTTGCCAGAATTCTCGACTGGCAAATTAAGTACAGGTTTAGGGGATCAGAAAATCAGGGACCCAGAGAGACAGAGAGCAAAAGAGAATGAATTAGAAAATCTTAAAGGAGAGAGTGAGAGCAAGCAAACAAGGGGAATGATTGATTTGAGCACAACATAAATGTGTGTAATTTGGAAAAATAAAATTGTACGTTGTAGCCTACTGTTAAATTGCATATGGCGGCAGTGTGCGGTGTTCAGGGCGTTGGGCCTCTGCATGTCCTACCTTATTGACTGTGCCTCTTTCTCTAACCCAAAATGCCCCAATGCACCTCCATCCAAAGGAAGACTAGCATGTGAAATGGCCCTGTAGTGGAAGGAAATATGCAAAATCAAGTTGAAAAAAGCAGGCCAGTGTGGCTTGACTAAAGAGGAAAGAGAATGTTTCTCCTTCTCACTATGAGCCCTGGGAAGGATTTCATCTTTATCCTGAGACCAGTGGAAGCCTCTGGAAGGTTTTGAGCAGCAACAAGATGCGATGGGGCATTTTTAAGGATTCTCAGAGCTATTGGCAGCTGTATGGAGAAAAGATTGGAAGAAGCAAGCAGGAGCTCAGGAGACCAGTTACGGCATCCCAGATGAGAGACAATGATGAGACCCACTACTGACAGTCTTGTGACTTTAAACAAAAAGAAAGCCCAGTCCTTCTCTCCCTCCTGCCCCACTAACAGGCTGCAGCGTGCATGGCCTCTGCTCAGAACAAAGTCTGCAGCTGTCTCTCTGCACAGGAACCAGCCCCAGACAAGCAGAGGACGGTCAATGTCAGAATCGGGCAATTTGCAAAGACGTTAAATCCCCAGGCTCAGAACTATCTGCAGCTCCATATGCGAGAAGACAGGAGCATAATTTTCTTTAACCCGGAGCAGACACGAAACGTGAGGGCAAATCCCAGTACAGGTATTTGGCAACTAAGATCAGTTACTTATAAGGAGGAGGAGAGAAGCTGTCAAGATTGAGGGACAGTTCCGGGCTTAGTACGAGTGTCACCTCATTTTATCCTCCCAGCGACTCTGCAAGGAAGCTTTTATTCTCCCCATTTCATAGGTGAGTTAACTGAGGCCCAAGCGCCTGAATGCCTTAACCAAGTGGAGAAGCTATGGCCATAGCTGCCTTGTGGTCGAGTTCTGAGTCTCTGATTTCTAACCCTAGCCCCAGTGCTGGATAAATCCTTTCCCCAGGGTTGCATTGACCTCCAGGGAAGAGCCCCATCCCGTGATCAATGCTCAGGCCTGTGTGATTCCAAAGACGATTAAGTATTAACATCTAGTTCACGCCCACCATATGCAAGTCCCTAAGCTGTGCATCATCTCGTTTAATCCACACCAGGACGCTTTGTTGGAGGCACAGTGATTATCGCTCCAATTTAACAGATGAAGAAATGGTTCAGAGAGGTAAAGTTACAGGTGAACAAGCCTGCTAAGTATGGATTTGATCCAGTGCTGTCTTATTCTGCCCAGGCAGAGATCAGGCATCATGCGCAGGTAACATGATTGGGGATCTCAAACTGCTCGTTTATAATTTGCACATCAATACTGAAGAGTGGCACGGCAATTAAGAAATGTATCATTCTTATGTCTTCTCCTTACCGCTCTCTCCTCATCCAATTTAACCGAAAACTCCGTCGATTCCTTTTTAAAGTATAAAGAGAATCCAACCACTTCTACCACTTCCAGTGCTCACGCTCTGGCCCAAGACCCCTTTGTCTCACCTGGCGATCACAGCATCCTCCTAACTGGTCCATCTGCTCCCATCCTTGCCCCGGCCACAATGCACACATAGCAGCCAGAATGGTCCATCAAAATAAAATCAGGTCCTATTACTCACCTCCTCAAACTCCAGCTTACTCAGGGTATATCCCAGTCCTTCACAATAGCCCATAAGGTTCTGTACAGTCTGTCCACTTCCCATTTCCTCCCTAGCTCATCTTCTCTCCCTGATTCTCTCCTCACTCTCTGGCCCCCAACCATGCTCATGCCTCAGGGCCTTTGCACATGCCTTTCTCTAGAATGCTTTTCCTCCAGAATTCTGCACGCCTCACCTCCGTGTCTCTTTCAGGTCTCTACTCGCTGCTGTCTAAACAGAAAGTCCTTCCCACACGGTCCTATAGGATAGACCCACCCCCCCACACTATCTTCATAGTCTACTTTTCCCCATAACCCCAACATAGCACATATTTACTTCTGTGTTTTTTAAAAAAATTGTCTACTTCCCCACACTGCAAAGTGAGCTTCATGAAGGAACGGAGGAAAGGAGCTTTGCTTGGTTCACTGCTCTATCCCCGGTACCTAGGACAATGCCCGGCACAGAAGAGGTGCTCGACAAATATTTGTTGAATGAAGGCATGAATAAATACATCCTCAATAGAATAGCTCAGATGAATGGAAAGGCAACTCACAGAATGGAAGAAACTATTTACTAACCATATACCTGATAAAGGGTTAATATCCAAATAATAAAGAATCCCTGCCACTCAATAGCCAAAAAGCAAATAACCTGATTGAAAAATGGGCAAAGGAACTGAATAGACATTTCTGTTCGTCAGTGTTAGTGATGTTGAGCACATTTTCATGTGACTGCTGGCCATTTGAATGTCATTGGCTATAGCAGTCGCATGAAAATGTGCTCAACATCACTAACATCATGGAAATGCAAATCAATACCACAATAAGCTATTACCTCACATTTGTTAGGATGCCTATTATCAAAACACACACACACACAAAGATTACAAGTGTTGGCAATAACAAGTGCTGGAGAAAAAGGAGCCCTGTGCACTGTTGGTGGGAAGGTAAATTGGTGCAGCCACCATGGAAAACGGTATGGAGGTTCCTCAAAAAATTAAAAATGGACCTACCATATGACCCAGCAATCCCACTTCTGGGTGTATATCCAAAGGAAATGAATGCAAGATCTCGAAGAGATATCTACAGCCTCATGCTCATTGCAGCATTATTTACAATAGCCAAAACATGGAAACAATCTAAGCGTCCACCGACGGATGCATAAAGGAAATGGTGGGAGAGGGAAGGGGAGAGGGGCAAGATATGGGTGGGGGGTTAAGAGGTACAACTACCATGTGTAAAATAAATAAGCTACAAGGATATATTGTACAACGCAGGGAACATAGTCAATATTTTATAATAACTGTAAATGGAATATAATTCTTTAAAAATTGTAAAACACTATGTTGTACACCTGCAAATTATATAATATTGTGCATCAAGTATACCTGAATTAAAAAATGAACACACCCTCAAAAAAAAGAGAAAATGTGGTGTATGTATCACACACACACACACACACACACACAGTGCGTATGTGTATATATATATAAAGTTGAATATTATTATTATTACTGAATATTATTCAGCTTGAAAAAAGAAGGAAATTCTGACATTTGCAGCAACATGAATGAACCTGGAGGACATTATGCTCAGTGAAATAAGCCAGACACAAAAAGACAAATGCTGCATGATCCTATTTATATGAGGAATCTAAAGTAGTCACTCATAGAAGCAGAGAGTAGAATGGTGAGGGGCTAGGGAGGAAGACACGAGAAGTATGAGTCAAAAAGTCCAAAGTTTCAGTAATGCGAGGCGAATAAGTTCTAGAGATCTCCAGGACAGCATCGTGCCTGGAGTTAACAATACTGTACTGTATAGTTAAATATTTGCTAAGAGGGTAGATCTTATGTTAAATGTTCTTATCGCAAAATAATAGTGATAATTAATTGAGTGAGAGGAACGTTTTGGAAATGATGGTGACGCTTATGGTATAGATTGTGGTGATGGTTTCATGGGTGTGTATCTCCAAACTCACCAAGTTGTATGCATTAAACACGTGCAGCTTTTTGGTTTTGTTTTTTATAAAATTTATTGTATTGAAGTATAGTTGATTTACAATGTGTTAATAGATTGTGGTGATGGTTTCATGGGTGTGTATCTCCAAACTCACCAAGTTGTATGCATTAAACACGTGCAGCTTTTTGGTTTTGTTTTTTATAAAATTTATTGTATTGAAGTATAGTTGATTTACAATGTGTTAAATTCCGCTGTACAGCAAAGTGATTCAGTTATACATAGTCATACATTCTCTTTCACATTCTTTTCCATTATGGTTTATCACAGGATATTGAATGCAGTTCCCTGTGCTATACAGTATGACCTTGTTTTTTATCCAGTCTATATATAATAGTTTGCATCTGCTGATCCCAAACTCCCAGTCAATCCATCCCCCACCCCCCACCCCCAGCCCCTTGACAATCACAAGCCTGTTGTCTATGCCTGTGAGTCTGTTTCTGTTTCACAGATAAGTTCATTTGTATCATATTTTAGATTCCACATATAAGTGACATCATACGGTATTTGTCTTTCTCTTTCTGACTTACTTCGTTTAGAATGATAATCTCTAGGCCCATCCATGTTGCTGCAAATGGCATTATTTCATTCTTTTTTATGGCTGAATAGTATTCCATTGTATATATCTATATACCACATCTTCTTTATCCATTCATCTGTCAGTGGATGTTGTTTCCATGTCTTGGCTATTGTGAACAGTATGATTTTTGTATGTCAATCATACTTCAATCGAGTGCTTTGAAAAAATGAAATCAGATGATGAGGACATAAAGTTTCTCCTCATTCAAAGCCCCCTATGAAAGGGGAAAGGAAGGGAAAATGTGTTGAGATGATACCTACTATGTATCAATACCAGCATAGCAGCATAGCAGCTACAAGGGCAGATCTGACTCAGAGAGCCCTGGATCCAACTCCTGGCTCTGTCACTTGCTGGCTGGGTAGCCTGGGGGAGAGGGGTCACCCACCCACTTTTAGCCTTAGCATCTTCACCTACTCAATGTTCATGACCACAGTACTACCACACCAGGGTGTCCTCAGGTTTAATGCAAGGTGCTTCCAAGTGCCTGATGCCTGATAAGTGGCAACAAACATTAGTTATTCAGATAGTCATACCATGTGACCTCCCTGAGATGATAAAATTGCCTTTTTCCTGAAGCACCATCAAGACTGCTTCCAAATCTAGTTTCTTGGGAGATGAGGTAATAAGTGTGCAGAGAGGATTTCCATTAGACAGAAAAATCCAGGAACTGGCCTAAATGAATATTCCTCCCTAATGTCATTTTTGACTTTTTCTACTTTAACTTTGATATGATACAATATGTGGAGGCTTCCCCTGAGTTAAATGGACAGCAGCTGTCCCCATCATTTTACCTCTGATTCCAGCCTTTGACGGCTCAGAGTTATTCTGGAAGTGGTTTTCCCTGATAAGAAGATGATCAGTGCTTAGAACGTACGCAAATGGTATTTGGGCTTGAATGGCCATGGAAAGAGGGTATCTGGGAACATGTTAGTTTGTGGTACAGATAGTTGGTTGGATGAATTCTGGTCAAGGAATGTAGTGAGTAAGGCCCAGGGAATTAGCACAGATTCCTCCTGTTCTCATATGGACCCCCTCCAACACCCCTCTCCCCGGGGTTAGCACTTACACTTAGGCTGAGAACCCTGAGCTTGTATTCATCACTTTGACACAGGATATATTTCTCCTATTCTGCTTCTGCCTTACTTGTCCATTATAATCACCATCCATCATCTGGGCGAAAAAGCAAATGACAGAACATCCTGTATCATCTAATCCCCCTCCTGTAAAGTAT
>NC_041227.1:54355038-54373412 GCF_002837175.3 Physeter macrocephalus | reverse complement strand
CTCCGTGGCATGTGGGATCTTCCCAGACCAGGGCTCAAACCCGTGTCTCCTGCATTGGCAGGTGGATTCTTAACCACTGAGCCACCAGGAAAGCCCTGTTTGTTTATTTATTTATTTATTTATTTAGGCTCTGCTGTGTGGCCTGTGGGATCCCAGCTCCCTGCACCAGGGATCGAGCCCAGACTCTCAGCCATGAAAGTCCCAACCACTGGACTGCCAGGCAACTCCTTATTTATGATTTTTTAAAAAACATTTAAACAGTACATTAAAACATAAATTTCCATCTCTCTTCTGTCTAGTACCACTTCCTAGAGGTAACCACTGCTACCAGAAATTTTCTATGAATATAGAAGAACATATATATTGTTTGTTTATTTGACACCGTACATTGTTCTACCACTTGCTTTTTTCACTTATTGTATCTTGGACATCTTTCTACATCAACCTAAATTGATCTGTTCTTTTTAGGAGTTGATAATATTCCACTAGATGACGTACTATCACTTATTTGTTGTGGACAGAACTTCTTATATATTCAGTGAGCTGGGCTCCCAGTGGTGAGTCTGAATCTACACTGCTGCACTCACATCATACCTTTGCTAGCAGAGGGAAAAGATGGTGACAAAAGCAACAGCTTTACCCCTGGAATTATTATTATGGTCTACAGAGGTCTCCAGAATTTCTGTTTTTGTTCTTTTGTTTTTTAAAACCTAAAGTTGCTACTCTTTTACTAATCCCTCCCCTATTTCCCCTACTCCCCAGGCCCTGGCAACCACAATTCTACCCTCTGTTTCTGAGACCTTATTTATTTATTTATCTGATTCCATATATAAGTGATACCATGTTGTCTCTGTCTGGCTTACTTCACTTAGCATAATACCTGGGATGAATCTGGAAATAGCAGGATTTCCTTCTTTTTAAAGGTTGAAAAATATTCAATAATAATAATAATAATCCATATATATATGTATATATCACATTTTCTTTATCTACTCATCCATCAACAGACACTTAGGTTGTTTCCGTAACTTGGCTATTGTGAATAATACTGCAGTGAACATGGGAGTTCAGATATCTCTTTGAGATAATGATTTCATTTCCTTTGGATATATACCCAGGAGTGGGATTGCTGAATCATATAGTAGTTCTATTTTGAATTTCTTGAGGAACCTCCATGCTGTTTTCCATAGTGGTTGCACCAGTTTATATTCCCACCAACAGTACCCAAGCGTTCCTTTTCCTCCACATCCACTCTAGCATTTGTTACCTATTGTCTTTTTGAAATAACATCTTAACAGGCGTGAAGTGACATCTCATTGTGGGTTTGTTGTTGTTGTTTATTGTTTGTTTGTTTTTATTTTGGCTGTGCTGGGTCTTCGCTTCATTGCAGCGCACGGGCTCTTTGTTGCGGCGCATGGGCTTCTCTAGTAGTGGGGGGCGGGCTTAGTTGCCCCGCAGCATGTGGGATCTTAGTTCCCCGACCAGGGATCGAACCTGCGTGCCCTGCATTGGAAGGCAGATTCTTACCCACTGGACCACCAGAGAAGTCCCTCATTGTGATTTTGATTTGCATTTCCCTGATTGTTAGTGATGTTGAGCACATTTTCATGTGACTGCTGGCCATTTGAATGTCATTGGCTATAGCAGTCGCATGAAAATGTGCTCAACATCACTAACATCATGGAAATGCAAATCAATACCACAATAAGCTATTACCTCACATTTGTTAGGATGCCTATTATCAAAACACACACACACACAAAGATTACAAGTGTTGGCAATAACAAGTGCTGGAGAAAAAGGAGCCCTGTGCACTGTTGGTGGGAAGGTAAATTGGTGCAGCCACCATGGAAAACGGTATGGAGGTTCCTCAAAAAATTAAAAATGGACCTACCATATGACCCAGCAATCCCACTTCTGGGTGTATATCCAAAGGAAATGAATGCAAGATCTCGAAGAGATATCTACAGCCTCATGCTCATTGCAGCATTATTTACAATAGCCAAAACATGGAAACAATCTAAGCGTCCACCGACGGATGCATAAAGGAAATGGTGGGAGAGGGAAGGGGAGAGGGGCAAGATATGGGTGGGGGGTTAAGAGGTACAACTACCATGTGTAAAATAAATAAGCTACAAGGATATATTGTACAACGCAGGGAACATAGTCAATATTTTATAATAACTGTAAATGGAATATAATTCTTTAAAAATTGTAAAACACTATGTTGTACACCTGCAAATTATATAATATTGTGCATCAAGTATACCTGAATTAAAAAATGAACACACCCTCAAAAAAAAGAGAAAATGTGGTGTATGTATCACACACACACACACACACACACACAGTGCGTATGTGTATATATATATAAAGTTGAATATTATTATTATTACTGAATATTATTCAGCTTGAAAAAAGAAGGAAATTCTGACATTTGCAGCAACATGAATGAACCTGGAGGACATTATGCTCAGTGAAATAAGCCAGACACAAAAAGACAAATGCTGCATGATCCTATTTATATGAGGAATCTAAAGTAGTCACTCATAGAAGCAGAGAGTAGAATGGTGAGGGGCTAGGGAGGAAGACACGAGAAGTATGAGTCAAAAAGTCCAAAGTTTCAGTAATGCGAGGCGAATAAGTTCTAGAGATCTCCAGGACAGCATCGTGCCTGGAGTTAACAATACTGTACTGTATAGTTAAATATTTGCTAAGAGGGTAGATCTTATGTTAAATGTTCTTATCGCAAAATAATAGTGATAATTAATTGAGTGAGAGGAACGTTTTGGAAATGATGGTGACGCTTATGGTATAGATTGTGGTGATGGTTTCATGGGTGTGTATCTCCAAACTCACCAAGTTGTATGCATTAAACACGTGCAGCTTTTTGGTTTTGTTTTTTATAAAATTTATTGTATTGAAGTATAGTTGATTTACAATGTGTTAATTTCTGCTGTATAGCAAAGTGATTCAGTTATACATAGTCATACATTCTCTTTCACATTCTTTTCCATTATGGTTTATCACAGGATATTGAATGCAGTTCCCTGTGCTATACAGTATGACCTTGTTTTTTATCCAGTCTATATATAATAGTTTGCATCTGCTGATCCCAAACTCCTGAATAGTATTCCATTGTATATATCTATATACCACATCTTCTTTATCCATTCATCTGTCAGTGGATGTTGTTTCCATGTCTTGGCTATTGTGAACAGTATGATTTTTGTATGTCAATCATACTTCAATCGAGTGCTTTGAAAAAATGAAATCAGATGATGAGGACATAAAGTTTCTCCTCATTCAAAGCCCCCTATGAAAGGGGAAAGGAAGGGAAAATGTGTTGAGATGATACCTACTATGTATCAATACCAGCATAGCAGCATAGCAGCTACAAGGGCAGATCTGACTCAGAGAGCCCTGGATCCAACTCCTGGCTCTGTCACTTGCTGGCTGGGTAGCCTGGGGGAGAGGGGTCACCCACCCACTTTTAGCCTTAGCATCTTCACCTACTCAATGTTCATGACCACAGTACTACCACACCAGGGTGTCCTCAGGGTTTAATGCAAGGTGCTTCCAAGTGCCTGATGCCTGATAAGTGGCAACAAACATTAGTTATTCAGATAGTCATACCATGTGACCTCCCTGAGATGATAAAATTGCCTTTTTCCTGAAGCACCATCAAGACTGCTTCCAAATCTAGTTTCTTGGGAGATGAGGTAATAAGTGTGCAGAGAGGATTTCCATTAGACAGAAAAATCCAGGAACTGGCCTAAATGAATATTCCTCCCTAATGTCATTTTTGACTTTTTCTACTTCAGCTTTGAAATGATACAATATGTGGAGGCTTCCCCTGAGTTAAATGGACAGCAGCTGTCCCCATCATTTTACCTCTGATTCCAGCCTTTGACGGCTCAAGAGTTATTCTGGAAGTGGTTTTCCCTGATAAGAAGATGATCAGTGCTTAGAACGTACGCAAATGGTATTTGGGCTTGAATGGCCATGGAAAGAGGGTATCTGGGAACATGTTAGTTTGTGGTACAGATAGTTGGTTGGATGAATTCTGGTCAAGGAATGTAGTGAGTAAGGCCCAGGGAATTAGCACAGATTCCTCCTGTTCTCATATGGACCCCCTCCAACACCCCTCTCCCCGGGGTTAGCACTTACACTTAGGCTGAGAACCCTGAGCTTGTATTCATCACTTTGACACAGGATATATTTCTCCTATTCTGCTTCTGCCTTACTTGTCCATTATAATCACCATCCATCATCTGGGCGAAAAAGCAAATGACAGAACATCCTGTATCATCTAATCCCCCTCCTGTAAAGTATAGAGGTGGGTGTTTCTTTAAGCACTAGAAAGATGTCTGGAAATATGCTCTTTAAAATATGGAAAGTGGTTAATGAGTTATTTAGGACTGCTGGGAATTTCAGTGAGTTTTTTTGTCTTTTTATTCTTTCCGGTATTATTTGAAGTTTCTAACATCACCACGAATTTTCTGTGTAATAAAAAATAAATAAATAAAGCTATTTTCACTTCCAAAGGACCCCTGGATCCAAATCCTAGCATTAATAGCTGTGTGGCCTTTGGAAGTTTTCTTATCCTCTCTGAATCTGAGCTGAATCATCTTTTATATGGGGTTAATAATAGTACCTGTCTCACAGAATGGTTGCATAGTGTAAAATGAGTTAATATATGTAAAATGCAACTGACACAAAGCCAGTTTGGTATTAGCTATGACAATCTTTCCATGAACTACATTAGGAGCTGCCAGAATCAGACTCAAGATTTAGGAAATTATGATAACGAGAGATTACCTTTCAAATGGCCCATAATTTGAGGAGCTATGCACAACCTCATATTTGTGAGAAGCCAGAGCAATGTAATTTTTCCCCCATTTTCTCAGAAAGAGTCACCGAAGAAAGTCCTACGGACTTCTTCGAAGATTACAAAAGCTGTTCAGAGTCTGAAGCTAGATAAAGAAGAAAAAAATCACAGAAAATACGGAAGGTAACAAGGTTGGGACAGAAATGTGGTCTTTCATTATAGCTGCAGCAGGAATTAATCAGCTTGACACCAAGTGGCAGTGTTCTTTCCCAAAAGACAGTAGTTTAGCGCAGTCCTAGACAAGGGAGCTGATAAGACCAAACGTGTGTTCGTGTGTGCGTGCACACACACACACACACACACCACACTCACTCCTCCTCAGCTCAAGTCTAATGAATTAGCCCAAATGAACTTCCAGAAATAATTGGACCCCCTCTGGTTGGCATGAGTCTACCTAAAAAAACAAATAAACCTGGAAAGTATTAGCATGAGAATCAGGCTTCTGGGTAGCAGGCAGATCTGCAAGACATAAAGTGAAAGGACGTAAGAAATGCGACCCCCAGGCAGGTACACCTGGAATACCTTCCCCAGTCTTCAGCCAACTTCGAGAAAGCTAGTTTTGAAATCCAAAAGACCTGGGTATAAAGCTTGGCTCCGCCCCTTCCAGCTCTGTGACCTTGGGCAGACTCACTGAGCCTAAGATCCCTAATTTGTAAAACAGGCTTCCCTAAGAGTAATAAGAATGTGATCATCGAACAGATGTAGCTTCTTAGTACAATGCCCCACACCCAGTAGCTGAACAGTCCACATTCATGAACAATTATTTATCTGTCATGGCTTGTTCTATTCCATCTGTCTCTTACTCCTTGTATTTGCTCCACGAAGCTGAATTCATCCTCCTCTTGCGGATGCCTCTGCTTCTCCATCCCAGTCCAGTCCTTAAGACAGCCTCAGATGATGGTTTTACCTGGATAAGAGCCCAGGAACCTTCCCCGCGGCTGTCAGTTTCCTCCAGATAATGCAACAAATATTTCAAACTGGCCTTATGGCCAAAACTCAACACTGCTCTAATGTCTGAAATGCTCAAATGAACTGAGCCTCATTCTCCTAGAAGACCAAGGATTCACATTCTTACTGCAAATGCCTTTATTGGCTATCTTTGCAACAATGCAGTAAGGATGAAGAAAACTGCAGATAATAGAGGTAGATGCATTCATTTCCTGTGGCTATTATGGCAAATTACCACAAACTTGGTGGACAGAAGTCCAAAACCACTATCACTGGGCTGAACTCAAGCTGTTGCTCCCTCCAGAGGCTCTAGGAGAGATCCTTCCTTGCCTCTTCCAGCTTCTGGTGGCTGCTGGCGTTCCTCGGCTCGTGGCTGCATCACTCCAGTCTTCAAGGTCAGCATCTTTCAACCTCTCTCTGCCTCCTTGGTCACACTGTCTCCTCCTCTCCTGTGTGTCTGTGTTCTCTCCTTTTGCCGCTGTCCTACAAGGACACTTATGATTGCATTTAGGACCCACCAGAATAATTCAGGATAACCTCCTTAATCATAAAATCCATAGCATAACCACATCTGCAAAGACCTTTTTCCCAAATAAGGTCACATAAACAGGTTCCAGGGATTAGGACCTGTTATCTTTAGGGGCCATTATTCAGCCCACTACAGTGGGTTACATGAGACACCAGATGAGATGGGAATTAGCATCTGTTATGCACCTACTATATGCTGGATGCTTTCCTCAGAACAGCCTGCTGTGCTAAATATAATTCCTGTCGAATCGATGGTGTTGGCTTTTAAAAAGCAATAAAACAAACTTCGAATAGTAGCAGCATTTGTTTTTTTCATTTCACATTAAATGGTAATTAATCAGCCTGACACGGAGCACACACTGTTTTTCCTGCTTGCATCACCCGTCCCCACCATCCTGAAACTGGCTAATACTTTCTTGCCTTTCAAAGTGCAGTTCAGTCCAGTCTCCAGGGGGCCCTTCCCTGTACCCCAGGCTGGGTGGTGACCCTTCTTTGGGGCCCCTGATACCTGGCTTGTCTGTTCTCTCTGATCAATGACTCATTTTCTGTCCAGGAGACTGGCTCCTCTGAGGGAGAGGCTCATACAACTTACACAGACAACACAGTAACCATCTGTAGAAATATAAGGTGACAAGACAGGGGCTCAGAAAAGTTTATATTATTTGTCTGAGATCATACAGCCAGAGTTTTTCTTCTTATAATAAATGAATCTATTTCCCTTTTAGAAAATTAAAATGTGTGGATAAAAATCTCCCACCTCCAAACAATGTTAAGAACATCAGAACTTCCAGACCTCCTTTTATTTCACATGCTCATAAATATGTCCATAAAATATATGGTATCCTCTGTGATTTTTTTTACATAAATGGTATCATGCTGAATTTATTCTTAGGCAACTCACATTTTTACTCAACAATATGTCTTTGAGATTTACCTCTCCAGCTGATGTAAATTCATTCCTTTTGATGATCATGTTTTATTCCATCATATAAATATACCGTATTCTATTTATTCTCTCTATTGATGAACTTTCAGGTAGATTTCAATTTTTTTTATTACAAAGAGCAGTTTTGCGGTGAAGATTCCTGTGCAAACCCTTAGTTTCATATAGACAAGTGCTTCTCCAGAGCAGATACTTACAAGCACCACTGGGGTTTGAACCCAAGTCTTCCTGCATTGAACCTCAAGCTTCTGCTTGTGGTTCTAGCAAAAGATCACAGCTGAGGGGAAGATGGATTACCTGGAATCCTGAGAATAGAGAGTCTAACAGCATCCTTAAAGGGAGAACCAATTTCAGCACATACATCATCTCAGAACTGGTCCTGCACCCTGCCTTTGCCCATCTAGCTGTATAACATTGGATAAGTCCCCTCTTGGGAACTGTTGGCCCCTAAGGAAGATGTAGAACAAGATGATCACTAGGATCATCAGGACCCTAATATTCGGGGATACTCAGGAAGCCCCCCAACTTTGTTACTATGCTTCTGGCAGTGACCTCATGACCAAGCCCCATCATTTTTCTTTACTTCCCATGTACATTCTACAGAAGGCCCCTCCACCCCATTACTGTTGCCTGGGTCACCCCAGCCTGATCCCCATCTTTTCTTGCCTGGACTACAGCAACAGTTTCCTCATTCCTCTTTCTCTTTCTGCTCAATTCCTCCTCCCAGATCCTTCTGATTAATCCCTTTGAGCAATTTCAAAATTCATGCCTGATCTGTTCACTCCTCCTTTGCTTAAAATAGGCAATGGCTGCCTATGGCTCTTTAGACAAAGCCTTGGAATCCTTGACATGCTCTGTGAAGCCCTCTGGGATTTGACCCCGACACCTCTCCAGTTTCAGCTCACACCTCCCTTTGCCCCTGCCGCATGTGCCTTCTTTGGTTTCGTGTGCCATGCTCCTCCTGCCACAGGGCCTTTGCACAAGCTGTTCTCTTTGGCTGGAGCGCCCATTACCCTTCCCCTTGAACTAGCTAACTCCTACTCACCTTTTTCATATCATTTCAGGGTCACCTCCACACAGAAGCTTTCACAGAGTCTCAATCAAATTCCCCATTTTCTTAACACCCACATCTTTTTTTTTTCATAACTCCTTTCAACAATTTGGAATCCTGTTTATCTGTGGCATTACTTTGATTAATGTCTGTCTTCCCCTAGACTGTATGCTCCATGAGGGCAGGAAAAATGTCTTTTCCCCTACTTTAGCCACAGTGCTTTGCACATAGTGGATGCTAAAGAAACCGTGGCTGCAGGAAGGAATAAAAAGGAGGGTGAATACAGCTGGTGCCCTCACATCTGCTCCCACGTGGCAGTAACAGGGGCTGGGGACAGATTGGATCTTCTCAGACCCTTGGTGGTTTAATTAAAAGAGGAAGATGAGAAAGCCAAAGAAGGAGAATATCTTTACCATGTCCACTAAAAGAATTGTTAGATTGTTAATAATTCAACCCATTTAACCTCTCTGAGCATCCATTTTCGCATCTGCAAAATAGGGGCAACAGTTGTTCCCATCTCATAGGGCTGTTGTAACGAGTAAATAAGATGCTTGCGTGTCAAAATACTTAGCACGTTGACTGACATATAGAAAGTTACTTCCCATTGATTCTCATAGTGGGGGCTCCGTGAATGACAGCTGATGTGAGGAACGCTTTGCTGAGCCAAGATTTGTGGATTCAGGGCTTTAAATTCACGGTATCCTTTGATCCTCACATCAGCCTATTAATTTGTCAACTTGCTCCCAAATCTGAATACTCCCCGATGGCCCAAGGCTTGAATCTGCCACACCTGACCCCACGCTACTCAGACTGGGGTCCTCAGACTTACAGCATCAGCATCCCCTGGGAGCCTGTTGGAGACGCAGCATCTCAGGCCCTGCCCAGACTTCCCGAACCAGAATCTGAGTTTTATATGAGATCCCCGGGAGTTTCAAATTCTCGTCAGAGTGTGGGGAGCACTGAGGCCGGGCCCAGGTCACTTATGTGACTGGCCTGAGGTCACACAGCCAGTCAGGAAACAAGGTGAGGTCTGAACCCAGAGCCTGGGAGCTTGACCACTCTACCATCTGTCGTTGGGAGAACACGCAATAATTGATGGAACTTTCTCATGCATTTCCTTACCTGATCTTCACAGTAACCCTAAGAAGTAGGCAGGGAGCCCTGTTTTACAGATGACCAAGTGTTGCTCAGAAAACAAGTGACCCATTACCAAGAGGCAGGCTTTTGAGTGAAGACACCGTCCAAGATGGCATTTTCCCTTCCCGTTTTATCAAGCAAAGGAGTAGCTCCATCCTCAGAAGGGAATTTTTAAAGTGTTGGCATATCTGCTTTCTCTGCGTACCCTTATGGTGTTCCCATGAGATGGGCTGGAAGAGGTATCTCAGCTTAATGATGAGGAAACGGAGGCCCAAAGGGCTAAGTGACTTGACTAAAATCATGCAATAAGTGACAAAAAGCTGGGGAAACAGTAATAATAACAACAATAGCAATAATAATAGAGATTCCCTATTACCAATAATATCATAAGCCAGGCATTTTGCTAGCTTTGTCTAAGTTTCTCATCAACCCCAGGATTGGGTATTGTGTTTGTGACAATTGTATAATTGAGTTAACTGAGTCTCAGGGCATTAAAGGTTTAGGGAGAACCATGCTCGGAGCCCAGGTCCCAAGATAGCAACAGGCTGGGATGACCGATGTGGCAACCCCGAAAGTCAGCTCGGTCTGTCACTTCCCAAATAGAAACATGCCTTTAATTATATCCCTTAGCACAGGGAGGGGTCTGGCGACAGATGATCCAAGGCTGCGCACGGCAAGCCTTTTCAAGCAGCACATCAATGCCCAGGAGCCCTTCATCCCATTTGTCACCTGCTTGGCAGCTGTTACTCTGTGATTGAGCTGGAGTAGCTGATATCATGCATTTAGACAAAATCGCCAGGTTTCCATGTTTTGATTTTTAAGCTCATTGATGTCTAAAAGAAAAGCAAGAAAACCTAATCTCTCGGGATCAGAGTTTGAAACTGTTGGGCTGAGGAGAGAGAAAATTCAGTTTTGTTGTGCACCAGCTATTGGATATCATCTTGTAGCTATAATAGCACCGTGATCTTTCAGAGATAACGTTTCATTAACTTGCACGGTGAGACAAACTGGCATCAAGTGACCAGCACCCCACCTGGCACAACCCATGAGCTCAAAAAATGAAAATCCATGTCAGTAACGTTGTTTTGAGCGACAATGTAAATCTTCACAATAAGTCTTTATTTCCCAGCAGTAGCCCAGCCTTAGCACAGTGCCTGGCACATAATAGGTGCTCAGTAAACACTTGTGGAATGAATGAATGAATGAATGAATGAAACAAAGCAATGGGGATGATTATTTACATTGGTAGTGAGTTCTCTTTTTAGCTACCCAGCACCTGAAGCTCCTTCCTTCACCCACCTAGAACATTTTCCCACCTTTTGAGGCAGAGCCCACCTCCCACTTCAGAAGATAAAAATGCCAAATACCCACTTTCACGGGTCTCAGTGGCTGCCAAGCTCTGCCAATCTGTTGCACCAACTCCAAAGTGGAACTGGAGCTGCAGGCATCAAGAAACTGGGGACAAGTGAAATCCATTTTGAAAACGGATGATGGCTGTGGCGGTGGCTTCCTTCAATTTCCCAGGCTAACAGCACACCCAATGTCCAGGGCTGGGGCTGAGGACCATGAAGGCTCTTAGTGATGTTGGGAGAGAGACAACTAGTTCTGCTGGCATATTTGGGTAGCTGAAGCTGCTTCATGGTTCTGAAAATGACTCCCTGGTCCTCTGGTCGTGAGCTTTCTTATGACACCCAGGCTTAGCTTCTGTTACCTGCTACCAAAGTCCCCGACCACTCATTTCATCCCTTATAGATGAAAGAAACGATGCTGACAGGGTGAAGTGACTTGCCCAAGGTCACGCAACTGCTAAATGACAGAGCCCGTTTACAAACTCAGGTCTAGAAATTCTAAAGCTCAGGCCCTCTGAATTTCACTGAACTTCTGAAAAGAAATACGTTCCAATTAAACAACTTGGCTGCTGAGAATATAAGGTCTGGTTGCAGGAGTCAAGAGTCTCTTCCCTGATTGGTGCACATACACGCCATGTAGTCATGTGGACAAGTGGGCGTGGGTGGGTCCGTCATGCAAACCCATGTGGACACTCTGTACAGAAGACAGCCTGGCCATCTGGACTTTGGAGTTCTGGTTAAAAGGAGAAATCCATGTGTCCAGCATTCATCAAAAGAATCCCTCTAACTCAGGCAGAATGGACTCAATTTTTAATTGGGTTCAAGTCAGATAATTACTCAGCTGCCCATAAAACTCATTTTAATTTATTAAATGGAGCTTCCAAAATAGCATTGCTCTGGAGTGTGGCCAACTGCGTGGGCAATTTGTCTAAAGAAAAGTGTTTGGGGCTGAAACCTGAATCCTTTCTTGCCCAGCAGCTGAAGGACTTGGACAAGTGACTCAACCTCTCTGAACTAGAGTTTCCTTATGTTTCTATGGGTACGATATTTTTACCTGCCCTGTGGCAGTGTTGAGGATAAATGAGAAGTCTATGTAAACTCTGGCTTGGCACAGAGAAGGTGCTCAATAAATGACACAAGGACATAAGAAGGATTCCCTTACGATAAATCACCAGAAGTCAAATTACTGAGTAAAACAGCATGGAACAGTCTTAAGAATTCTTGATTTGTATCCCAACTTTTTTTCCTAAAAGGTAGCACCGATTTTCACAGCCACTGGCAATTTATAAAAGCACCTGTTTTATAAAGGATTTTAACCAGATCCTTTCCAGTTGGCACAGGTTGCTGAATGATGGCATGTCAGAAACCAAAACTGAGGATCACGTTTCAAGTAAACTTGGGTGATTCATGAACTGATAAAGGATTCACACAGGTCACGTTCAACCAAAGTGCAGGGCACAGGGCAATTGTCCAAACACCCTGCCTTTTTTTTTTTTAATTTTTTTTATTTATTTATGGCTGTGGTGGGTCTTCATTTCTGTGCGAGGGCTTTCTCTAGTTGCAGCGAGCGGGGGCCGCTCTTCATGGCGGTGCGCGGGCCTCTCACTGTCGTGGCCTCTCTTGTTGCGGAGCACAGGCTCCAGACGCGCAGGCTCAGTAGTTGTGGCACACGGGCCTAGTTGCTCCACGGCATGTGGGATCTTCCCAGACCAGGGCTCGAACCCATGTCCCCTGCATTGGCAGGCAGATTCTCAACCACTGCGCCACCAGGGAAGCCCCACCCTGCCTTTAATGGTGGGTGCAGAGTGCTGTCGAGCTTCTGCGGTTGGATCGGTAACTCTTAAATTTGCAAAGGACCTTTCAGGCTTGATCCGACTTGCGCTCAGGGCAGGAATGACTGAAGCCAAGGTCAGTGTACAGAGGTGAAGGAAAGCCAAGACTTCAAAAGACGGAGCAGCATTAGGGAAGAACATGGCAGGTGATGGCGTTGCCTTTGTTGGAATTCCCAGAGCAAAAGGCTTTAGAAGAGCAAGAAAAATAGAAGCACATGGGATGAATCCTGCAGCCACCAAAATCCTTTTTCTTCTAGAATGGAGAGGACCACCACTTATCTGTCCGTGAAAAGTTGGAAACATGGATTGATTTACAACAGAAACCCCTGGCCATTTGTTGACTGACAAAGCTCATCGCACTTTATCTTGTGATCTGGGTCATGAGCGAAAGGATTTTTGAAAATTTTGGAGCCAGACAGATCTGTGTTCAAAGCCTGGCTCCATCATTAAGACCTGTGTGTCCTGGCTGTCCTGCCTTGGGTTTCTTGTTCGCATTCCTCACTCAGCCCGCTTTCATTGTTCTCATTGTGCCTGTGGGCATTTGAGCACATAGGGGGCGCTCTGAGAGCCAGCACCAGCTTCCTTCCTGTCCTCTGCCTAATCTGCTAATTGGGAGAAAACCATTATAGGTGCCCCGGCTCTCAGCTCGCCGCACAAGTGAGAGCAGTGCCCCAGTTCTGCTGTTCCCGGTGACTGCACGTGTGCTGTCAGAGGACCTGTCGAACGTGCTAGTCAATCCATGCTTTGGAGATCTGAAGAGCGCATACCTGCATGCACTTGATCCAGGTGAATAGAGATGTGCGCAGTACAGATGTGGGCCACCTGCTCATCCTGTCAAGCGCAAAAGTACTGACCTAACGTAATTTGTTTGGCAGCCTCTCAGCAGGGGCTGCCAAGACTCCCTAAACATTAAGTGTATTAACGTCCCCCCTTGGAGAGGTTCGCTTTTAACCAATGTGAAATTCTTCATCAGCCGGTGCTGGCCAGGAAATCTGTCCCTGCTGTCGGGGGAAGAGATCCAAGTGTTCAGCTGAGCAGCACTTCATGAATAAGTTTAATTTCTTTTAAAAAAGGAAAAACAATAGAGTTTGGTTGCCTTTGTTGCTCAGCGACTGCTTACCAGGGTTCTTTGAACCAATGGTTCTGACCCGGTGGGGGGGTGGTGGGGCACACCCCTGCCCTGCAAGGATGGTACCCAATAATTTATGGCTGTGGACCATACACTCTAATGCTCGGCTTTGGAAATAAGGCTGGTAGCGGGAGGAGATGGGGAAAGGATGATCTGATTGCAAACTTCTAATTAATGTATGTTTGATTGATGCTTATGGAGCCTGAAATACTAATAGAAGCAAGTGGATGCATAATTGGTATATGCCCCACAGAAAATGTGAATTATTGGACATGGACAGGAAACCCCAAATGTCCTTCTGTCAAAGACATGAGAAGGATCCTGAAGCTACTTGAGATGATGGAGTGCTTTGTGTTGCTGGGAGTCTTGAAATCTCTGTGTACTCTGGCAGCTGGCATCAGAAAGATGTTCTTTTCAGTACCTTGTCTCTTGGATGAATATACCATTTCACCATTTCTTTAGGGGAGGAGACAGGGACAAAGAGAGACCTTGTATTAACGGCATCCTAAATGTGTGAGAGGCATTTTTCCAACCCTCTCGCTTATCATCATGATGATAATACCAACCCTATTATATAATAATACCAACGCTATTATAAATCCCATTTTATGGGTGAAAAACTAAGATGCAGAAAGGTAAAGTGACCTGCCTAAAGTCACATACGTAGCGAGTGGTGAAGCTAGAGTTCAAAGCCTATTCCTTTTACACCACAGTGGTAATTGCTGCGGGCAAGATTCACTAGTGATGCCAAAAATAGTGGATGACAAAAGAGTGTGGGGGTGGGTATCCTGGCCCATCACTTCCAAGAGGTAGATTGTAAGCAAGCCACCTAATCGCTCTGTGACTCAATTTCCTCACCTGTAAAACTGGGATAACGATAGCACCTATCTTATAAGATTGTTATGGGATTGAACAAGCAATACTCTACAGCCTTAGCCTCTGGCACGTGATCACCTTTAGGTACTACAGTTATTATGACCACAGAGGATGAGAAATGGGTCAGAGAGATAGCACGACACCAGTTGTAAGAAATTAGGTTTCTCGCCTGAGTGAGTTGGAGCAACATTGCAAGGTTTCAAGCAAAGGAAAGAGAATGAGAAAGATGAAATTTGACTTAGGTTTCAAATGGCTCCCTCCGGGTGTTGTGTTGAGAATAGACCAAGAGGAAGCAAGGAGATGATTTGGGAGGCTTGATGGAAATCCAGGTGAGAGGTAACGGTGAGTGAGATCAAGGTGGAAGCAGAGGAGGCAGTGAAAATTGCTTGGATTCCAGATATGTTTTGATTGTATAGCCAACAGGATTAGTTGATAGACTGGATGTGGGGTGTGAAAGAAAATGCAATCAAAGATGAGTCCAGACCACCGGGAAGATGGGGTTGCCATCGAAGATGGGGAGGATATGGCGGAGCAGGTGCGTGGAGGTCGAGTTTGGGGCTCCTCGGATTTGAGATGCCAGTCGGACATCCCTCGGGAGAGGCCAAGTAGACAGTTCTGTCCATGAGTCTGGAAAAGGCATATTCTCCAAATCTCTTCTTTCTGTTCCTAGCTGCAATTCATTGTCTCCTGGCAAACATCCAGAAACGAAAAAGAAGAAAATAAAAAATGCACCAGCAAATCCATTTAGGTCATGCCCCACACTTTGGATGTACATTTGTAAAGAGTATTAAATTATGTCATATGACTCCCTGAAAAATGTACTCCCTAGAAAGGCAGAGGATGATGACGATGATGATGATTAGGAAAAGAGAGAGAGAGAATATCACCCACCAGCTCAGAGAGAAACAAATGACAAGGAAAGAAAAAAGGAAGGAGACAAACGTTTTTAAACATCTAAGTGGCAACGTGATTCTTTGTCTTTAAAGAAAAATCAGCCTCGTGGAGCACTGGAATAACAGCCAAACGAATATATTGGGTTTGCCTGTTTCTCAAAACTCAGGTGAATGCTGATCAAGAAATGAACTCTATCAGAAATCCCAGAAGCTTCATTAGAGTTGAGTTTCCTTATCTACCCTGGGGACAGCAGGATGACCAAGGTCCTCCCTGAGGCCCCGAAATGCAAAATAGCCCTTAATGCGAGAACACAGTGAGAGAAGAGAGGAGGGGGGGGAACCTTGCCTCTGCGGAGTAGGTGCCATGGGCTCAGCTGTGAGCCTGGTGCATGGTGTGCCTGGCCTTACTGAATCATCACCAAAACCCCATGACATAGGATCAACCTCTTCTTGCTAATGAAGAAAGGAAGGCTTAGAGGGTCTGAGTGACTTCCCCAAGTTTGCAGGGCTCTGAGAGGGGAAGGCTGGATTCGAATTCAATTCTTTTCTGACTTCAGCTTGAGTATTTTTCCATGGTGCCCAACAGGCTGCCTTGATGCTGACTTGGAGACCGCAGCGAAATGCCCTGATAATCAGAAATCTGAAGAGAGTGGGGAAATATACATGGGCTTCCTTGGGAGGCATGAAGGACCCTGAGCCCAGGCGCCAGCTTCAGGGACCAGCAGGACCCCCCACCCCGTGCTACATTTGTAAAAGACCTCCGCTTCCACAGCTCCACTGTGAGGCCCCTCCATTCTTGACAGTGCGCTTTGTCTTTGAAGACAAGGATGATGTCTGTTTTGTCACCACTGTACTCCCAGTGTTTGCAAAAGCCACGTACATCGTAGAGGATGAGTAAGATAAACAGTAGTTAAAGGCATAAGTGAAGCAAGATCCTGAATCACCAGATATTTCCGTATATTCGTTATAGTTGTAACACTATGAAAACTTTATTTTTTATGCAGGATCCATGTTTCCACATTTATCAGGCGCCTGCTATGTCTGGGCACTGCTAGAGATTCAGTAATTAACAGTGCAAATTTGGCCTCTGTCCTTGTGAAACCCACTTAAAAGAAGGAAATGCTGTCATTCACAGTGACGTGGATGAACCTGGAGGACATTATGCAAAGTGAAGTAAGCGAGACACAGGAGGACAAATACTGCATGGTTCCACCTATAAGAAGAATCTAAGAGTCGAACTCATAGAAGCAGAGAGTAGAATCGTGGTTGCCAGAGGCTGAGGGGAAGGGGAAATGGGGAGTTAAAAACAGGAGGAGTAAAAGGGTTTTTATTTTTTTATTTACAAAACAAAGTCCTCCAACTTCCTTGATGTTCTGGCTCCCCAGCCATAGGGGGGATGATGACTGAGATGCTGGAGGAGCTGATGTCCACAAGATGAAAGGCAGCCAGTGTTAGTTTCCTTCTCTTTCCCCCACCCCCACCTGTTCTCATCAAATAAACAGATTGGGGGAAGGGACCACTTCCACTGTGACATTCAACAGAACCCTCCTTTTTAAAAAAAAAAATTTATTTTTGGCTGCATTGGGTCTTCGTTGCTGCGCACGGGCTTTCTCTAGTTGCAGCGAGCGGGGGCTACTCTTCGTTTCAGTGCACGGGCTTCTCATTGCAGTGGCTTCTCTTGTTGTGACTCACGGGCTCTAGAGCACAGGCTCAGTAGTTGTGGCGCACGGGCTTAGTTGCTCCACGACATGTGGGATCTTCCCGGACCAGGGCTCAAACCCGTGTCCCCTGCGCTGGCAGGCGGATTCTTAACCACTGCGCCACCAGGGAAGCCCAGAGCCCTCCTTTTTGACACCTCCTATCCTCTCTTCCTACCACCGCCCCCAACCCCGACCCAGGCACTTCCCTTCCTTCCAGAGAGCCAGGCTTCAGAGAGGAGATGCATGGAGGCGCCCCCACTCTCCAGCCAGCCCCTCCCAGACTTCACGCAGATGGGGGTTAGCGTCAATGTCCCAGCCACAGCTGGAATATTTGACAGGGACAGCCCGGTGTTGTCGTTTGCTTTCCTTGCACATACAGTGGCCTGATTTACTACAGCTTTGGCCAAAGTGCACAGTGAAAGCGGGGCCTCAGAGGTGGGGGCCTGGACTCCCACTCAGCCTCTTCATCGGGCTGTTCTTGCCCCAGCTCAGCTCTGTTTTACTCGTGGCTGTAGTCTCCAGCCATGAGTCATTTTCTCTCAGACCTTGGACTGGCCATTCCCAATGGACCCAACAAGAGGGTCTGAGGTCAGCCTAGTGGAGTGATACATGCACTGGCTTAGGAATCAGTCCCACCTCAGATGCGTGGCCTTGGACATGTGACTTCCCACTTCCATGTCACCATATTGGAAAATGGAGTTCTACAAGCAGGGCTGGCTTCCTGGGGTGATTGTGAGGTTTGAAGGAGATGTTTATAAAGCACATGGCTTGGCCCTTGACAAATGTTTGACTTAATCTTTGAACATCTACTACCAGTTTGGGATACATCTTTTCAAATAATACTTCTCTTCATTTATACAAATATATATATGCTTGTGTGGTTTCCCTCTTTTTTTATAGAAAAACTATATGTAGGGCTTGGCTGGTGGCGCAGTGGTTGAGAGTCTGCCTGCTGATGAAGGGGACACGGGTTTTATGCCCCGGTCCGGGAAGATCCCACATGCCGCGGAGTAGCTAGGCCTGTGAGCCATGGCCGCTGAGCCTGCGTGCCCAGAGCCTGTGCTCCGCAACGGGAGAGGCCACAACAGTGAGAGGCC
>NC_041227.1:54320062-54354615 GCF_002837175.3 Physeter macrocephalus | reverse complement strand
TCCTTTGCTGTGCAAAAGCTTTTAAGTTTCATTAGGTCCCATTTGTTTATTTTTGTTTTTATTTCCATTTCTCTAGGAGGTGGGTCAAAAAGGATCTGGCTGTGATGTATGTCACAGAGTGTTCTGCCTATGTTTTTCCTCTAAGAGTTTTATAGTGTCTGGCCTTACATTTGAGTTTATTTTTGTGTATGGTTTTTGGAAGTGTTCTAATTTCATTCTTTTACATGTAGCTGTCCAGTTTGCCCAGCACCACTTATTGAAGAGGCTGTCTTTTCTCCATTGTATACTCTTGCCTCCTTTGTCAAAGATAAGGTGACCATGTGTGCGTGGGTTTATCTCTGGGCTTTCTATCCTGTTCCATTTATCTATATTTCTGTTTTTGTGCCAGTATCATACTGTCTTGATTTCTGTAGCTTTGTAGTATAGTTTGAAGTCAGGGAGCCTGATTCCTCCAGCTCCATTTTTCTTTCTCAAGATTGCTTTGGCTATTCAGGGTCTTTTGCGTTTCCGTATAAATTGTGAAATTTTTTGTTCTGGTTCTGTGAAAAATGCCATTGGTAGTTTGATAGGGATTGCACTGAATCTGTAGATTGCTTTGGGTAGCATAGTCATTTTCACAATGTTGATTCTTCCAATCCAAGAACATGGTGTATCTCTCCATCCGTTTGTACTGTCTTTGATTTCTTTCATCAGTGTCATTTGTAGCAAGGTGGATGGACCTAGAGTCTGTCATACAGAGTGAAGTAAGTCAGAAAGAGAAAAACAAATACCATATGCTAACATATATATATATAGAATCTAAAAATAAAAAAAGGCCTCATGAATCTGGGGGCAGGACAGGAATAAAGATGCTGCAGAGGTAGAGAATGGACTTGACATGGGTGGGTGGGTAGGGGAGAAGGATAAGCTGGGATGAAATTAGAGAGTAGCATTGACATAAATACACTACCAAATGTAAAATAGATAGCTAGTGGGAAGCAGCCGCATAGCACAGGGAGATCAGCTCGGTGCTTTGTGACCACCTAGAGGGGTGGGATAGGGAGGATGGGAGGGAGATGCAAGAGGGAGGGGATATGGGGATATATGTATGCATATAGCTGATTCACTTTGTTGTACAGCAGAAACTAACACAACATTGTAAAGCAATTATACTCCAATAAAGATGTAAAATAAATAAATAAATAAATGCCCCACGATTTTCAAAAAAAACTGTATATATAATACTAATGTATATATACATATACATAACACACAGACTTTATCATTCTGCAAATTACTTTTGTTTACATAAAAATATCAGGCTTCTATTTCACCCAAGGAGATCTTCAGCATCTTTCCATGCTTGCCCATGAATGTCTCCTTCATTCTTACCCTGATGTCCAGTATTCCGTAAAGTGGAACCCCATAAGGTGCTGATGGACATTTAGGTTGTCTTTGAGTTTTTACTGTCATAAACAGTGTAGCTATTAGCATCTTCACACATGCTTTCTTATGCATATGTGTGAGGATTTCTCCAGGACAGGTCTTAAACAATGAGGCATGCATGGAGGATTTAGACCACCCTTCCCACATTTGAATGTAGATCATATTTGTTGTTAGTATATAAAAAACTGAATCAGATACTGTGATAGTTGTGATTAAAGTATCTTTTCTTGTTTTTTACTTCTCGGTGTATTATTTATTATTATTACTTGCACAATTTGTAATTGTATATACTATAGAGCTCCTGCAACCTACTAGTGTAGGAAAATTTCCTAATTACATTTTAATTCCACATCTTGAAATATAGATTCACAGGAAATAGAAAAAAAAAGCACAGGGATGTCCCATGTACCCTTCACCCAGTTTCTCCCAATAATAGCATTTTGTATAATTCTAGTACCATAGCAAAACCAAGAAACTGACATCGATACAATCCTCGGAGCTTATTCAGAACTTACCAGTGTTATATGCACTCATTTGTGTATGTGTGGTGTGTGTTTCTATTCAATTTTAACCCATGTATAGATTTGTTTAATTACCACCAATCAAAATACAGCACTGTTCCATCACCAGCCTCCTTGATGCTACCTTTTTCTAGCCACACCCACCTCTTTCCCACCATATCCCTAACACCTGGAGACCCCTAATTCGTTCTCCATCTGTATAATTTTGTCATTTAAATAATGTTATATAAATGCAACCATACAGTATGTAATCTTTTTTTAAATTGAAGTATAGTTGATTTTCAATGTTTTAGGTGTATAGCAAAGTGATTCAGTTCTACATATATATTTTTATATATATATATATATATCCTTTTTCAGATTCTTTTTCACTATAGGTTATTACAAGATATTGACAGTAGGTCCTTGTTGTTTATCTATTTTATACATAGTAGTGTGTATCTGTTAATCCCAAATTCCTTATTTACACCCCGCTTCCCCCTTTTGGTAACCAGAAATTTGTTTTCTATGTCTGTGAGTCTGTTTCTGTTTTGTAAATAAATTCATGTGTATTACTTTTTTAGATTCCACATATAAATGATGTCATATGATATTTGTCTTTCTCTTTCTGACTTTCTTTACTTAGTCTGACAATCTCTAGGTCCATCCATGTTGCTGCAAATGGCATTATTTCATTCTATTTTATGTCTGAGTAATATTCCACATAATAATGTACCGCACCTTCTGTATCCATTCATCTGTCAATGGACACTTAGGTTGCTTCCATGTCTTGGCTATTGTAAATAATGCTGCTATGGACATAGGGGTGCATGTATCTTTTCGAATTAGAGTTTTCATCTTTTCCAGATATATGCCCAGATGTGGAATTCAGTATGTAACCTTTTGAGACTGGCTTTTTAAAGTCAGCATATTGCTCTTAAGATCCATTCAATTTGTTGCATGTAACAATAGTTTATTCCTTTTTATTGCTGCCTGGTATTCCATAGTATGGATGTTACAGTTTGTTTAAGCAGTCACCCATCAAAGGATATTTGAGTTGTTTCCAGTTTGGAGCTAATATAAATAAAGCTTCTATGAACATTCATATACAGGTTTTTATATAGACATAGAATATCATTTCTCTGAAATAACTGCCCATAAGACAATTGCAGGGCTGTATGGTAAATGTACATTTCGTTTATAAGACGTTGTCAACTATTTTCCAGAGCGGCTGTTCCATTTTACCTTCCCACCAGCAATATATGAGTGATCTGGTTTCTTCACATCCTCACCAGCATTTGGTGTTGTCACTATTTTTTATTTTAGCTAGTCTCTTAGGTGAGTAGTAAAATCTCTTTATGGTTTTAATTTGCATTTCCCTACCAGCTAATGATGTTAAGCATCTTTTCATGTGCATATTTGCCATCTGTATATCCTTTCTAATGAAGTGTCTTTTGCCCATTTTCTAATTGCATTGTTTGTTTCTTTACTGTTGAGTTTAGAGAGTCCTTAATAAAAGTTTTTCTTTTTAACATTCATTTTGGAATACCAGATGTGCTAAATAAGAATTCTGGTCAGATGGCCGCTGCCTATGGAAATGGGTAAAGACCATCTTGAGCCTCATTTGCAGAATTATCATGCTTCCCAGGGATGTGTAGTTCAGTCTCACGAGCTCTCTTATATCCTATTTTAAACCGACAATGGACTCATTGCAGGTATGCATTAAAAATTGATTGAGAGGGCTTCCCTGGTGGCGCAGTGGTTGCGCGTCCGCCTGCCGATGCAGGGGAACCGGGTTCGCGCCCCGGTCCGGGAGGATCCCGCGTGCCGCGGAGCGGCTGGGCCCGTGAGCCGTGGCCGCTGAGCCTGCGCGGCCGCAGCAGAGGGAGGCCCGCATACCACCAAAAAAAAAAAAAAAAAAAAAAAAATTGATTGAGAAAAAAAAATTTTTAACTACAATGGCCAAAATTCTCTGGTGGCCAGTGCACTGCTGAGTGGTCAGCCACCTGGTGACTGAGCAGTAAGTAACCCATCTGTTCTCCACTACCTTCCATGCAAGGCCACCTGATGTGCACTAGAAGTCTCCCATACATCTCCCTTTTTAAAACGAAGGAAAACTATTCCTACATATTGCCAATATTTGAAATCTGTTATGGGCAAAAGCATAGGCTCTAGAATCAGACAGCTTAGGGTCAAACCCTAGCTTCGCCGCTTAGTAGTGGTATTAGGTCTACCCAGTACAGTTGTGCAGGTGGTGCACTGCACACGTGCATACAGATGAGGAGGTGAGTGAGTGGCGGCTGAAATCCAGATTGCCCTGTCTTTGTCAAGCTGGCTTGGGGTTGACTCCATCTGGATCAAGGGGCTGCTTCTTTCTTATGTAAAGATGCTAACCACTTGGCAAGCTGTACACTGGTTGAGCTGTGTCTGCCCAAAAGGGCATCTTGTTCTAATTCAAAAGAGGGTGCCATTTCCTGATTTGCCTATAGACTAGTAAGGCTAGCAGAGGCACTGTACTGTGTTACCTTGGACAAGTCACTTAACCTCTCTGGGCCTCAGTTTTCATGTCTTTGAAATGTGGGTAATAATAGCACCTTTCTCAAAGCATTGTTGCAGGGAGTAAGTGGGTGAATTCCTATAAAGGGCTAGACATAGCATCTGGTGTATGATAACTGCTCAACAAAACTTAAGTCATTGTCATTAGTATTACTATCATTTACCAGTATAGATGGACTGGATCACCTGTGAGCCAGTTTGCAAAGTATCAGCTGGAAAATGCTAGTCCCGTGTACTGCACAGGATTGGGACAATATGGCTCTTTATTAAGCAGCAGGGCTTCTGATTTACAGTTGCAAAATGCTTCAAAGTTCAGAATGCTCTCCTGATGCAGGGGCTGGGGAGATGAATCAATAAGGAGAGGCTGGCGGCATGTCCTTGGTCCTGGAGCCCCGCCAGCCTGGCTTTGAGGGCCAGACCCCCAGCCCTAGGCTCTCTCCTGCTAGCCTCCTGTGATTCTTCCTCAAACAGTTTTTTTCTATTTCCTGAAAGATGGAAAATTTTCATTTCTTTTCCTTGAGAAAATCCCCACAGTACTCTGCGAATATTTTCTCTCCCAGAAAAATATCCAGAGTATCTGAAAGGGACTTCAGGGGGTGGCTTGTCCATTTGTTTCCAAACTCCAAAGGATGGAAGCCTCACGTGGGAAGCATATTAAAAAGACAGGACCTCGGACCTCGTTTCTGGAGATTCTGATTCAGTGCTTCTGGAGTGAGGCCCAGGTAGTTTTCTTTTTAACTAGTCCTTTTAGGTGTTTCTAATGTTTACTCAACCCCTCTAAAGCTCAGAGAGGGATGTGACTGGCTCAAGGACACACAGCAATGAGCAGCAGAGCCGAGACTAAACCACAGGCTTTATTTGGTGGCATTTCCCAACAGGCACTGCTTCTCTATGGCTTTTTCCCTCATCCCCACGCTCTCATCAACTTTTTATTTCCTGATGTTGAACAGCAAATCCTCTTAGTGGCTTTGCCATTGTAAAGACCTGTAAGCGAGCTTTGGGGCCTCAACTGGATGGCCTTGGATGCTTTAAGGTACACCCGTCACCTCCAACCTGTAATACAACTTGCAGGCTCAGGGTTGCTTCTGCAAAGGTCATAAAATCTCTGGATTTAAGGGCAGGAGACTCATCCCTTCCTAACTGGGGATTAGCAACAAAATTGCCGAAGACAAAGACATTTGCATCTATCTGGGGCACGGCAAAGAGAGCAGGACAAAAGGGAGAATCTCCATGCTTCTAGACTACACCAGGAGGTGAAGGAGGGTCTTGGGAAGAGGGGAATGAGAGGGGTTATCTGTGAGGCTTATCTGGTGGACAGCCCATCGGCCATCCAGCCACTTCCTGTGACAGTCGGTGCATGAAATATTAACTGAAGGGGGGCGGGTATCAGTTACTGTGCTAAGCCCTGGCTGGGACTGACTTTGACTATGAGGAAAAGAGAAAGCGATTAGTCTTTGCGCAAAGACGACAAAACCTTTCTAAAGACAGATAACAGGGACTTCCCTGGCGGGCCAGTGGTTAAGACTCCATGCTTCCTCTGCAGGGGGTGCAGGTTCAATCCCTGGTTGGGGAACTAAGAACCCACATGCGGCTCAGTGCGGCAAAAATAATAAACAAATAAAGACAGATAACACCTTCATCTTGGAAAATGCATGTGCAAATTGCTCATGGATACAGACACACTTGTGTGGACGAAAGCAAACACATGGATCTGCACACCAAGCGTGTACACATTCACACTGAGACGGGCAGGGCTGGACATGTGCACGCACGAGACACACGCCCGCAAAACCACACGTGTAGTTAAATGTGTACCATATATGCACAAATGTGCTTAAGACGTGCCATCGTGCACTGAATTCTCATTTCCACCCCTGGACTGTGAGTTTCTTCGGGTGGAAACAGTGTCTTATGCATCTCGGTAGCCCCAAGGCTCAGGACAGAGACGGAAATAGAAGAGACGTTCAGCAAAGTTTTATTCAACTTTACTGAACACAGACCCACACACTTGAATCTGAGCTAAAACTGTCCTCCCATGGATACACCACTGAGTACAGATGTGCGTTCACTCAGAGATTTTTTTTTTCACCGCCTCAGCAGAAATCAGGCCTAACTGTGGATCTAAATATCGAAGTAAAAGCGGATTGCCTCCCTTGCAGTCCTATTCGAGGAACAGACAGAATGCTCCCACGGCTCCAAAGCTGACAGCCAAGAAGGGAAAAGTCTACAATGGCTACTGGGTTTGCAGCCGGTGTGGGAGTCCAGCCCACCCACGAGGGTACTCAGCTGCCCTCCGGATCCAGCATTTATTTCTTTTTATTGGAGACTCTGTCGGATCCCTAAGCCCCTCCAGGCTTTTCCCAAATACTTTTTTGTCAGAGCCGGCCCTTTCTGGTCTGTACAGGGGAGATGGAAGTTTAGTTCCCGTATCAGTTTCTTGAGGCTGCTGTAACAAATGACCACGAATGAGTGGCTAAAAACAACAGGAAATTTGTTTTCTCACAGTTCTGGAAACCAGAAGTCCAAAGTTAAGGTGTCAGCAGGGCCTCCTCCAGGGGCTCTAGGGGAGAATCCATTTCTTGCCTTTCCAGCTTCTGGTAGCTGCAAGCATCAGTTGCTTGTGGCTGCATCACTCTAATCTCTACCTCCATGGCCACATCACCTCCTCTGTCTGTCAGATCTCCCTCACTCTTGTAAAGACACTTGTCATAGAATTTAGGGACCCCCCCAGAAAATTCAAAATAAGCTTAATTCATTTACATCTACAAAAACCCTTTTTCCAAATAAGGTCATATTCATAGGTTCCAGGGATTAGGACATATTTGAGCGGGGAGGGGGGTACCGCTCAGCCCACTGCAGGTCCTACAGTCACTAAGCTGGTAAACTAACAGGAAAATCTCCTCCATTTCAAGTTTCTGGGTGGGAGTTTTTCTGAAAAAAAACAGAGGATCTAAAACTTTTTAAGGAAATGCAGATTCAACCCTTTCGTGCACTGGCTTACATCTTGTAGGACTATCTTAGACAGTACCGATTGGTTACTAAGCTACTCATCCCAGAAAGATTTTAGTATTAAAAAAAAAATACTTTCAAATCCACTACAGTCCTGAGCAGAGAGGGTGCCTGTGTTATTATGTCCCCCACTCTCTAGGATGGTCGACCAGAATGGCACTAGTGAGTGTATCCCATGCCCCCCCAGAGAAGTTGGTCCCTCTTTTGACCAACGAGCTGTAGCGAGCCTTAATTTGAGCACAACTCAATCTGTTCATTCCAGTATGGATGAAACTTCTGCCATGATCCCTCCTATAGTCAACACTTCCGACCCAAAAAAGCCTGGAGTAGCCACCGAGGAGTCTGGGAGGAGTTCCATGCTAGATGTGATACTGTGAGTTTGACAGTGGCTTGAGGCGAATGGGCATTTTCAAAGAACTGGTCCAGGAAGAAAGGGGAAAGATGGACAGTTCTTAGAATTCAGTGGAGACCCTTTGGAGTTATAATTAGCCTCTAGGCACCACTCACCCCAGAGGAAGTGGCCGACCGGCCATGCATGACCAGTGTCTGGAGGAGGCTCTGGCCCAAAGCACACCATAGCTTGGGGAGTTTGAAGAGAACCAACAGGGATTGCCAATGTGCTGTTTGGAAACTCACCTTCATGGGAACTTCAGAATCGCCTGGGAAGAGGAAAGAGAGAGAGAGAGGAAGGTAGACAGGAGGGATAGGGAGAGGGAGAAAGTTTCCAAAACTGGCACCCCAAAGATTCTGTCCCAGTTGATCTGGGGTGACACCTGGGAGGTCTACCTTTAAAAAAAAAGCAAACAAAACCCAAATATCCTCCTGTCCTCAGGTGCTTTGACCCAGAGCCTTGTTCAGGAGCCACTGCCTCAAGGAAACCACCTTCATGAACAGATAAGAATTGTCGGTGCAATGCATTGCTTTTCTGTCACTCAGATTTCTTTAGGGCAAGGTCAAGTCTTATTCATATTTGAACCCTTCATTGACAGCACAGTGACTTTCACATAATGAGTCAATAAAATCGTTGAAATTGTAGATGTAAGGGATACGTGTTCCAATCTGTTTGGCGATAATTTCTTGAGTGACTTGGCCACCTCCTAGCCTTGCTTCCCAGAGAAGCAGTCACAGCAGTGGTTAAGGAAGAAGAATCCGGAAGGAAGCAGCTTTGGTCAAGTCTCCACTCTGGCAGTTACCCTACGGCTTTAGACAAGCCGCTTTACTTCTCTAAGCCTCAGTTTCTTCATCTGTTAAATGGGAATGATAATAGTACTTACCACTTAGAGTTGTTGGGAGGAATCCATGGGCACAGCCCAGTGCCCAGCACCTTGGTAAGCACTCCATAATTGTTGGCCGTTAGTATTATAATTATTGCTAATTTAAATAAATTAAAACAGGTATGCACTGTCCATTATCCTCATGGTTAAGAAGTCCTTCACCATTGCATGGCAGACCCTTCTCAAGAGATTCCTCTCTGGCTACTTTGTCCCTCACCCCTGACCTTCTGGAAATTGCTAATTGTCCCCCCCACACTTAGACTGCTCCTTGATGTTCTGGACTGTGCATAATACTGATCTCGCTGCTCAGAACGCCCTCATCTCACTGTCACCCCAGTTCTCATCTGCCTAGTCATCTTCTACTCCACTTTCAAATGGCAATTCAGATGCTCCTTTCCTCCAAGAAGCCTTCCTTACCTGCTGGTTCTTTCTCTTCTCTGTAGAATTAATAATCCTCTCCTCTTTCTTAGAGATCCATACTTTATTCTTACTTGTATTTTTAAACATACCACACTGCATTGAAATGTGCCCTATTTCATTTGTCTTAGTATCCCTGAAATTTAGCAGAGGGTCTAGAATGTCAAGTGCCCAGCCAAAAACATATCGTAAATGAATAACCAATCCATGTCAACACAGGCTCTGAATTAGTGGGTTTGGAATTCATGTACTTTTTTTATAGCATACAGTGTATCATTTATGTATTGCTGTGTAACAAGTCACCCCCAAACTCAGTAGTTTAAAATAACAATCATTTATTCTTGCTCATGTATCTGTAGGTGAGGTAGGAGCTCTGCTTCAAGCCTGGGTTCAGGTGTGCTTGACTGCTTACGCAGGTTTGGTTTAGGTTGACTGCAGGTATGTTTATTCTGAGCCCAGGTGGAAGCACCAACAGCTACCAAAGGGAAGCTCCTATCATGGTGATGGCAGAGGTGCAAGAGGACCAGCCCAACGTTGAAAACACATTTCACACCTCTCTGCTTGTATTGTGATTGCTACTATCTCATTGGCCAAGTCAGATGACCGAACCCATAGTCAAGGAGCAGAAAAGTGCGCGTTGCCCGTCATGAGGCCAAGCAAGCTACAAGGCCAGATTCAACACAAATGGGTCCAGTGAGCATATTCTTCCCGTGGAGGTGGGAGGGAGTGGATATTTGGGACAATAAATAACCGATCTAACAAAATAATGCTCAGTCTTTTGATAATTCATTTGGCTTATCAAATGTTTTCATCACCATTTAGACACCTGTATTTCCTTGTTCAAATAACCTTATTGATGACTGCATAATTATAATATTCTGAATTAACAAGAAATTAGATTCTCTGTTCTTCGTTCCCATTACATCTTTGGTTAGGGGATGTGTATGTGTGTGTGTGAAATCATTAAACAGCCTGCGTTGTAATTCTGTGTGTCTCAAGGATGTGACGTTACTGGATGGTGCAACAGTTTCATTGATTTATCAACACTGAATCTCATGCCCCCTTTCCCTCCTGGCCCCCACCATCATTAGTGATAGAGTTGACAAATATTCACCTTCCCAGCCTCCATTGTAGCTGGGAGTACGACACAGTCCAGCCAATGAAACATGGGAGACATCTTCAAGGAGATCTTGGGAAAGTCTTGGCTCTCCTAATAAAAAGAAACACTTCAGTTGACTCTGCCCCTTTTCTCCTTACTGTCTTGAACGTGCATGTTATATGGTTGACAAGTGTTAAGGAAATATGTAGAAAATCATAAAAATTGTAGTTGACATCTTTGGACCACTAAATGAACACCAGTAACGGTGTGCCTCATATAAATAGGGCTTTCTATTACTTGTAGCCAGAGACACCCCTAACTGTACAATATTTTAGGACAGGGGTTGGCAAACTACAGCTCATGGGCTAAATCTAGCCAACCACTCATTTTTGTAAATAAAGTTTTATTGGCACACGGCCATGCCCATTTGTTTGTTGTCTCTGGCTACTTTTCTGCTACAATGGCAGAGTTGAATAACAGAGACAGGCTGGCCCACAAAGCCTAAAATATTTGCTCCCTGGCCCTTTTCAGAAAAAAATTTGCCAAATCCTTGCTCTAGGACAAAGGTTATAAATGATTTCTTTCTTATATCCCTCAATGCCTAGCACAATGCTGGTACACAATAGACATACAACAATTGTCTGATATAACAGCAATAGTATCAGCTGTCACTTATCAAGTACTAACTTTGCCAGGAGCTGTGCTAAACAGTCTTCATTTATTACTTTATTAAACCTGCACAATATCCCAGTTGGTTGGAACCACTGCCTTCCCACTCTACAAATGTGGAGAGTAAGGCTTGGGGTCATTACATAACTAGCCCAAGGTCCTAAAACTAGTGAAGGGCAGAGCCAGACCTCTAATCCAGGTCTGGCAGAGTTCAAAGATAACACTCTTAACACTCTTAACCTCTTGGCAAATTGAAAACAATGACTAAATCTCAGAAACAGAGGGATTTCACAGCCACCAAATAAACAGAAGGTGTTATAAATCTCCCCATGTGTGTTAGCTGAAAAGGAGTGGTTTTGCATCAGTCAGGACTTCCCAGCGGCATTCTTTCTCTCTGCTCATAGCAAGGTGTGTCCAGACAAAGAAAATTGTGTTGCCTGCCTGTCAACTGCCTTTTATTTTAAGATAGGTATCTTGCCTCATCTTAAGAAAAAAATCCTTCTTGCTCTTTGTGAGATTTCTCCCAGCATGACTTAGATTGAGGCATATGGCGGAGGATGGACACCACCCCTCCACTCATCTCAGAGACCAGCCTCCCAGATGCCCCAGGTGATTAAACACAAATCACTCAGCTGCCTCCGGCGGGGGGCGGGGAGGGGGGGAGGAGAAGAAAGACCTGGGTGGGTATTTGTCACACCAGAGTCTCTGCAACAGCTTGATTCAAAGGTCTTATCAGAAGGTGAGGGACATTTTCAGATCAAGTTAGTTCAAACATTGTTGGTGGAAATCCCACGGGTTTCTCTTAGTAGACTACGAAGAGACGGAGAAAACCAGCCTGAGGTTTAACTCGAATTTCTGTTCAATTCATCAACGAACACATTTTGAAAGAAAAAGGAATGAATATTCATCGAGTGCGTACTATGCGTCTGAAACAGTGTACTAAACAGTACCTACTAAACACCCGAAACTTTCATCTATTGATAAATTATACATTTTATGCACCATGTGTCCAGGCATGTTGAAAGCGCTGTGCACATACTAATTCATTTAACTCTCACAACCACTTTATATAGTAGGTACTATTGTTATTTATGGATATAAGGAGAAGTGAGCATGGGAAGTATACCAGTTATCTTTTGTGGCTAAGAAACATCCCCAGCCGTAATGGCTTTAAAAATCAAGCATTTATTTAGCTGTTGATTCTGTGAGTCAGTTGAGGGTTTTTCTGATCCGAACCACTTCAGCTGATCTTGGCTGAGCTCTCTCGTGCAGATTCTGTGAGTCAGTTGAGGGTTTTTCTGATCTGAACCACTTCAGCTGATCTTGGCTGGGCTCTCTCGTGCAACTTCTGTCAGCTTGGGGATAGGCTGATGGCTGGGGTGAGGATGGTCTCACTCATGTGTCTGGGGGTTGGAAGGCTGTTGGCCAGGAGACAAGGCATCCTGTCTCTCTCACCATCCAGCCAGCTAGTTTGAGTGTCTTCACGTGGCATCAGTGTTCCAAAGTAGCAAGAGGGGACAAAGCACTTCTCAAGTCTCTATTTGCATCACGTTTGCTCTTGTCTCATGAGGCAAAGCAAGTCACATGACCAATCCCAGAGCCCTGCAGAAGGGATGACCTAATTGCATGTAGAGAGAGAGAGAACTGAATACATTGGGGCCATCACTGCATCCATCTCCCACAGAGAGGTCATGTCACTTATCTAAGATCACACAGCTCATAAGTGGTGGGGATAGGATTTCAACCCAGATAGTCTGACTCCAGAACCTGCATTCTCAAATACCATGCTATTCCATAATATGTTATTTTACTTTATTCTCAAAAAATTAAATTAAATTTAAAAATTCTAAAGAGAAGGGTTATTCCTAGCTATTTTAGATTTTAAAAATGAAAATCTGAACCTCAGTGGGGTTAAATAATTTTCCTGTGGTCACACAGCTAGGAAATAAAGGAAGCTGACTCACTCGTAAAAGCTCTCTCTCTCCCCTGCATCACGCCAGTACCCACCTGTGCTTGCTGAACCAACCTGTGGGCAGAAGCACCAACCAGGGACCACTCTCAGAAAGTACGAGAAGGCTTATGTGGGGTTGTCAACACGGGCTGAAGTCTTCCCTAGCCACTTGTCCCAACTACTGCCCTGAAGTTTTATTCCCATTCAGGAAATTAATTTCTCCTTAGCAGAGTGGTAGGTGTTGTGGCATTCAAAAGCAATGAAACACCAATTCTCAGCTCCCTGGATGCTTACAAAGTGCAAAGTTATGAAACAGCAAATACCAACACACAATGAAGTAGGTGGATGTGTCAACAGATGGAAGCAGTTTTGGGCAACTGCAAGGTGAGTGTAAATAGGGTTAATCAGAGAAGACTCCCCAGAGGAGGTGGGCTGGAGAAAGAGTGGGATTCAGATTGACCAAAAAAAGAAGGAATAACCTATCTTAGAGCTACACCTTTCTTAGAAAAATGTGAGCACGGGCTACTTAATGATTCCGTCTCTTCACTCCATGTAACAGTAGCTAATTGAAGCCAACTTAAGCCAAACAAGTAGGTTTCCAAATTTAATATGAGAATAGGGGCTTCCCTGGTGGCGCAGTGGTTGGGAGTCCGCCTCCCGATGCTGGGACGCGGGTTCGTGCCCCGGTCCGGGAAGATCCCACGTGCCGCGGAGCGGCTGGGCCCGTGAGCCATGGCAGCTGAGCCTGCGCGTCCGGAGCCTGTGCTCCGCAACGGGAGAGGCCACAGCTGTGAGAGGCCCGCGTACCGCTAAAAAAAAAAAAAAAAAAAAAAAATGAGAATACAGAACCCAAGATGGCAGTGCACCAGGGAAAAACTGGAATCAAGGGATCAAATGCCACCAGAGTGCCCTCTGCCTTTTCTCCCTGCTTTATTATTTCTCAGCCAACAAGCTTCCATTGCTTCTTACAAGGTGGAGGATGGCTGCTTCTCAATTCAACTCCCGTTTCCCAACAGAGTGAATCTGATTGGCCTAGTTTGAGGCATCTGTCCCTCCTTCATCCAATGAGCTTCTCCAAGGGGGCTAGCATCACAAACATGGCTGCTGGGGAAGCCAGCTGGTGAGTTTGAAGGCATTGGCTTCTGGGCTGGGCAAACACCACAAAGTGGGTCTACTAAGGGTATACCGCCATCAGTATAAATGGGGGGGTGAGCCTGACTGGATCTAGGAAGTTTTGAAGGATGGGTCAGTGGGAAGAAAGCTAGGAACTGCTGATGGAGACCCCTGAATTCTAGCCAGAGTACATTAGTCTAAGACTCATCAATAATCATGAGCCTTGAAAGGGTTATCACAGAGAGGTTTATAATCAGGAAAATGATGCAATGTATTTCTCTTGTGAAAGCAACACATATTCATTACGGAAATTTTGGCAAATACAGAAAAGTATGCTATTATTTCCTTCCATTTTTACACTCACACAAACATGCTGGCATCTGGCAGTAGATGAGGGTCACTTTCAGAACCAAATAGTTTATCCACAGTGGAAATCACCTATTAAGTTCTGGATCATGTTATATGAAAGTATTATATCTTAGTTGTACTCACTTGATATTATCATTACTTGGGTTTTGGGGTTAAAATTATACAGTGTCTTTAGATAGCATGACTTATGAGTATTTCCTCATGCCATTTTGTATTTTCCAAAATTAGGCTATTTGATCTTAAGATGGCCATAGTGAACTTACCCATTCCTCTTTGGTCAGACAATTGGATCATCTCACCTTGTTGCTATTATAAATGACTCTGTGATGTATATTCTCATTTCTAAAACTTCATCCCTATTTGTGATCGATTCCTCAGCAGTGGAATTATTGGGTTACAGGTAAGAATATTTTTAAGTCTCTTGACACACATTGCAAATTGTCCCTCCAGAAAAGACGTGCCAAAGGAAGCATTCCAGCCAGGCATGAAGAGAGTATTAACAGACCAGAAGGCATGCATGGGCAGGTCCATTGAATTACTGCCCATGAGTAATGGCACCAAGCTCTGTTAGGGTGGATGCATCCATTTTCACACTATGAGAGACTTCTCGTGGGGCCCTAATACTCAAAGTCCATTGGTGAGGACACTCTCTACCCTGGATTAGCTTTGCCAGGATTGATTGTTTCTCTGACACTCTTTTTTTTTTTTTTTTTTTTTGGTACGCGGGCCTCTCACTGCTGTGGCCTCTCCCGTTGCGGAGCACAGGCTCCGGACGTGCAGGCTCAGTGGCCATGGCTCACGGGCCCAGCCGCCCTGCGGCATGTGGGATCTTCCCGGACCGGGGCACGAACCTGTGTCCCCTGCATCGGCAGGCGGACTCTCAACCACTATGCCACCAGGGAAGCCCTGACACTTTTTTTTTCACATTTTTATTTCTGGTCAGTGTATCTTTTTATAGACACATGGTCTTTAGCTATTAACAACTTCAGCAAAGTCTTTATCCAGCCTAGAAACCCGAGCTCTTTTTTGCTATCTATCTCTGCCCTGATCCATTATTTTGATTTCATAGTTTGATTACCAGACAACTGCCTCTTTTCTAACATCCAGGCTAGTTGTTGGGAGGGGATAGGAAGACATCTTTCTTTCGTCACTAATCTGCCTGCAACATATGTGTTCCATTGGATCGTCATCATAGCCATGTGAAGTGGGTAAAGAAAGAGAGAAAAACTGAGAATTTCTCCCAGGAGTTCAGATCTCATTAGTGGCCCTGCCAGAACTTGAACCTGACATTATTCTTTCAACATCATCTCCCAAGGCAGAGAGATTGTTTCCAGAGCCACCAGTTAAAGAGCTGTGGGGTACAGGAAACTTGAGTGAGGGGTATGATCACAAAAAGGAGAGGAAGTGATTGAATGTGCAAGTCTTATAAAGGAAGAACCAACACCGGGAGAAGCCTGTCTGCAGTGGGAGAAAATAAAATCCAAAGACAGAAAAAAGGAGAAAACAAAGAACGCGGAGCATTTTCAAACGAGCGGATCCAGTTGTCCTTAAAGCAAATAACTCTACCCCTGCCACTCCCAGTTACGTTAGCCAAGAAAGCCCCAAATGATGTTGCCGGTGCCAGTTGGAGTTGAACTTCTGTCTCTTGCAATGGGAGAGTAAATCATGTATGAATCAGGCTGCCAGTCCAGACCTATATACAGAAACACAGAGAAAGAGGTGGCAGAGTCCTTGGACAGGAGTGAGTGTGCCTTGTTAACACCCAAGACCTTCCTGTCAGCTCAATCTGCCTTCCTTCCATCTCCCCATTGAGGTCTCTCATAATATTAATAAGAATTTTCTGAGCTTCTCCAGTCTGGCTGGTTCACCAAGCAACAAAATCTCCATGCCAGAGTTTGTGTTCTTGGCAGCTCTACAAATTTGCCCCCTTGGGATGAGGGAGCAAAGGTTAGGGCTGTGTTGGGCTTTAATCAGTCGTGCACAGTCCCGAAGAACAGGCAGGAATCAATGATATATTTCCACAGTCAACTTTTTCTTTATTCTCAAAACAACAGCATCAAAAGGTTCATGCCAGACTGCAATCGAAAAAGTCAATTAAAAAAAAAATTATTCTTCCTTTTCTTGCTCTTTCATGAAAGGAATAATGAATGTGTTTACCATATGGAGATGAGGAAGAATCAGCTAGAACAACTCAGAAGGTATGGTGTTTCATAACGGGGTTTATTCCCCCCGCTTTTGTAAAGAAAGCCAATTGCAGTTTCTAGGATGTGTTTGTTGGATGAAGGGTGATGGGTAAGAAAAAGGAAGAGAAGGTATATTTAGAGTTCAGGATGTGTGCAGTGAGAAATTCTTCTGTTAACTCATGAAATACATGGATGTCTCAGTTCATGACACACAAAGGGCCTGCAGTACATATGGCAACCGGCTGGTGGTAACCACTATCATGGCCCAATGATGCCGATGGGCAGCTAGTTTGAGAACCACTGGACTAGCTTGTTTCTCCAGCCCAGATATCTTTTATATAAGCCAATAGCCCTAACTAGCCTTTCCAAAAGTAGATGATGATCTTAGCACTGAGGTTTACATTTGAATGAATGAGTAGAGAGATCTGTTCTAGTAAAGTCTTGGACCTGCATGACCTTGACTTTTGGGAAATGTGTTTCAAATGGGAAAAGGTGAGAAATAGAAAATACATGAAATCATCCCTCCATTTCATTTATTTATTAATTCACGAACTCGTATTTTTCATGTGTCAAACATGTATTATAAAGTAGACACTTTGGGTATTGCCTTGGGTAAGACAATCTGTGACCTCAAACAAGACAATTAAATTAGAACAACAAAGTGGTAGATTAGAATACATCTGATGAGTGCCATGACAATAATAACACTCACAGGGCATGAATGGATCCTGTAGCCGTGGAAGGAGGAAAAGCAAACACAGGAAAACCGCTCGTAGGAGGATGAGATTGAAGTGAAGATGGAACCGTGATTATGGAGACGTGAGGAGATGAGGCTGGTGAAACTGGCGAAGGCTAAATCAGTGATTCTCAGCCTGCCCTCAAGTCAGAACCACTGGGGGGCGTAAAAAAATACCAACACTCAGTTCCCACCCAAAAACAATTAATTAGAATATTTTGGTGGTGAAACGGGAACGCAGACATCAGTATTTTTTTTTAAAAATCTCCCCAAGCGATTCCAGTGAATTGCTAGTTTGAGAAACACTAGACTTGATTATAAAGGGTCTTGTTACCAATCTAAGGAGTATGTGCTATGAATTATTTTTAAAAATAAAATAAAATAATAGACTCCCGATACCGTGGAGGTAATTAGATCCAAGAAAGAGCATTAAAGTTTCAGACCAGTTTAAAAAGTCTCCAGGTCATTTTGCTCTTTGAACCCTGCCAAACCGAAGGTCATCTTCTAGAAGGAGTCAGGATAACATAATGGTTAAGGGCAGAGCTCTGTGAAACAGGACTGGATTGAAGACCTGTTAGCAGGTTATTCAGCCTTCTCTCTGTGCCTCAGCTTCCACATCTATAATATTTGATTAGTAATATCTGCCTCTTTCATAGGGATGTTGTGAGATATTTATTGAGGACCTACTGCCTATCGGGCTCTTTGATAAACCCTGGGAATATAACAGCCATTTTAACAAATGACACAATGCTTATTCTCATGGAACTTAACTAAAGAAGAGTTGGACATTAGTCAAATAACCATACAAGCAACTATTGAAAAATTACATAATTATAACTATGTAAGTATGAAGGGATATACTTATTTAGGAGAAACACCAGGAACTAAGAAAATGTGTAATAGGAGCGCTCATCTGGGAACACTAGGCTGGAATTTGAAGGAATAGAAGGTAATCTGAAGACAATGCAGAGGAAGGGGGATTTGATGGTAGTGGAAGTGAAGGGAAGTCCCAACAGAGGGATGTGTAGAAGCAGAGGCAGCCCTGAGAGGTGGGGCAATAACGGACGGAAGTGACACAGCGAGGTTTCAGGTGCAGTGACAATTCCCAGGGCTTATCAAAGAGCCTGACATGCAGTTGGTCCTCAATAAACATTTTACAACATCCCTATGAAATAAGCAGATATTACTAATAACCAGCAGCAGCAACTGTCTTAGAATTTAGACTTCAGATAGGTGAGAAATAGAAATGGAAGAAGAGATTCATTGCACCAGGTAATTTCTAATTTTTAAAACACTTTTAAATATGCATCATGTTGAAGGTAAAACATCCATGCTGTTTAAGACCAGTGCTTTGTGTTAAATGAAGGTCTCAAGGAAGAAACGTTGGCTTTCATTCAAGCCCGGGGCAAAAGGCTCCCTCATGAGGGCCATGTTCACCACCAAGGAGAACTCCTGGCTGAATGCTGAGACAGCCTTTTTCCAGAGTAAAGAACAGTGCTTCAAGCCAGCCCACACCCTGGGAGATTACCAGCGACTCTGGCACATTTATGGTTGTTAGCCCAACCGACATCAAAACATGCTTGAAAGCTGTCCCATCTCTTCCCTCAAGTCTTCCAGGAATGGTTCGAGTGACAAAATGCAATAATATCCTTCCTGGACTTCCTTGGAATTCTCACCGGGGGCTCAAGATGAAGCAGTGAGCCATAGCCAGCATGATCACTGTGTATTCCAGCAGCCGATAGTACCCATTTGATCAATTATTTTAATATAAGTTGCATAAGGAGCTTTGTGCACCAAGGCATGCAGATTTTGTACTTCCTGCCTACAGATTTTTATTTCCTTAATCTTTTGTTTTCTCAGTCTCTGAGGTCTGAGGTTTACTTCGCTCAAAGGAGAATGCCCATGAGGGGGTCCAACCCTGTGCCCACCTCATGGTAAGCCCATGTCTCTGCTTTCCCTCCTACACTGTAGTGTGTTTGCCAAGAGGCCATACAGAGTGTAGTTAAAAAGCATGGGCCTTAGAGGCAGACAGAGCTGGACTGAAATTTAACCTCCGTAACTTAACCCACTGGTGTTACCTTGGACGTGACCACTAATTCTTTGATTCTTGATTTCTTCAGCTGAAAAACAGAGATTGTACTGTGGGATTATTGTTAAATTCAGTGATTACTATGAAAACCACCTGGTCCAGGACTATTTAATAGCAGACATTAGGTTTATGGAAGTTATCATTCTCATGACTAACACACTATTTTCTCTGTCTTGTGTGTTCACCTTTTTTCTGCCAACAAATTTCACTTGACTTTGAGGAAATGCTATTTTGCCCATGGATATTGTATTAGCTAGAACTCATCATGGGGTCCCTTTTTTCTGTGATGAAAATATTCATCACAAATTGGTTAAGGCAAAAGCATACAAAAGTCCAGCTGTTATGAGCTGCAGGCATGGCTGGATCCAGATGCTCAGATGATGCTGCCGCGAATCTGCTTCCTGTCCTCCCTCATCTCCACTTTGCCCTGTTTTCATTGTCAGGCAGTCTCTCCCCATGTACTGACAAAAATGGCCTTTAGCAACTCCAAATTAAGACAGTGCCAGTTTAGCAAGGCTAATGGAAAGTAACTATTTTCCCAATACTTCCAGAAAAATTCCTGGGCCTAATTCTCAGAAGAAGCACTTTGATCATGTGGCCATTCCTAAACCTGTTTCGGTGGCCAGGGATGCAATGTTCTCATTGGCCAGATCTGTGTCAGGAGGCACACCTGGGGTGGGTCCCCAGAGGAAACATGAGATGACTTCCCTTGAAGCACAGTACCTGGAAATGCAGACAAAACCAATTCATGTTCACTAACTATAGGCATTTTTCAATTTTTTCCCCTAAATATCAAATCCCTTCCCCATAAACGAGCTGTTGGCAGAAGAGGTTCACTTTGATCAGCTGCTCAGCTAGTCGCCCTCCTCCCAGCCTCATCAGTTCCCCCATCCAGCCTTTACCTCTGTTCCAGGAGACACTGGGCCTCCAACCCTTTGCAGCCTCCACATTTATCCTAAACTGCACAGCAAGAAGAATTGCCAGTGAGGGAGATAACTGTAGCCAATCATTTGGTTTCAAATCACCCACTGCCAATACACGTTAAACCTCTCAGTAGCAGAGCCATTCCACCACTAAGAACTGCCAATTTAAGAGAAATCAGCAACTTTTCTTCCTTCCCTGATTTCTAGCCTCCCCCAAACAAAGAAGTATTCTTTACCTTGACTTTACAGTGACCTAAATAACCAACAAGAGCAGTAATATGGTTTCCATTGACGGTTTACTCTGCAGCTGAGCCTAGCAGGGAAACACCAGGTACACCTTCCTCCTCTCCCCATGCCTACACCCATGTCAGACATCATTAATCAATCTGCCACTTTTTCCTGATAAACATAGGCCTGATCTCTGAATCAATACAGCATCTGGTATGAAAAGAATGGAGCTGATTTCATTCATAAGAAAGGACACCGAAACCTCTCAGGTTTGGGCATTATCTGTGTCTATGTCTGTATCTAACAAGTTTTAATCCTCACAACAATACCCCCACGTTAGGCATTATTATCCCCATTTTACCGGTAAGGAGTGGAACTCAGAGAGGTATAGCCACTTACTATCACACAGCTACTAAAGCCATCTGATTCCACAGCCCATGTTTTATACCACTCCTCCCCCTCCCTCTCCTCCTCCTCCTCTATTCATATTAAAAACAGCAAACTGTTCACAACTGCCTGTTGCCTACTCAGCAGCAAGGGGTAGAGCAAAGGCTCAGAGCTTGATGGCAGCCCCAGGAAAGGCTGGCTCCCACTTCTCATCTCCAAAGGCTCCAGGTGACTCACTCACTCACTTGATAGCCAGCCCTGCCCCCCCAGGAGCACCCGAGGCCACAAGGAGATGCTCCCCAAGCACAAATGTGTTACAAGGGGTCCCAGAGCCGGACCAGCCCTGCCCTGCTCAGTGGGAAGACCAATGATGCTATTTTGTTCCCCCAAACCTGCAGCAACTCTCAGGTTCGGTTTCCTGGGCAAAATTGGCAACAGCGGCGTGTCAGAGCAAACCTCAGTCTTGGCCCCTAACTCCGCCAGTGATGGAGGCGAGCAGGAAGCAGCTGGAAGGAGGGCCCTGATGCCAGAGGAAATTTGACGGAACTGAACTCTCACAGCAGGGGCTTGGAGGAGCCGGCCTGGGGGAAGGACAGGGAGGGAAGACTGGTGTCAGTACAAGCTAAGCAAAAACTAATACAAAACTCACCGTAGCTGCTACCTGCTTTTTATTTTCCTGAAACAGCTCTGATCCCCAGTTCTTCCTCTCCCTCCCTGCCACAACCTTTCTTACTAAACCCAAGAGGCTGGGGAGCCACAGAGGGTAAGCACGTGAGCTTTGAGTCTGAATCCAACATCTGCAATTTACTGCCTGAATAACCTAGAGAAAGTGCTTTAGCTTCTCTGTGCCTCACTTTTCCCATCAGTATAATGGGGATGATAATATTTCATAATTTATTGAAGTGTTTCTAAGTCTTGGCACCATTGACACTTCGAGCTGGATTATCCTTTGTTGTGGGGCTGCCCTGTGCACTGTAGGATGTGGAGCAGCATCCCTGACCCCCACCCACTAGATGCCAGTAGCACCCATCCACGCACCCCCCCCAGTCATGCTAACCAAATATGTCTCCAGACACTGTTAAATATCCGCTGGCCAGGCATGGGGGGCAGTAGATGGCAAAATCACCTCTGGTTGAGAACCACTACCTTGTTGGTTTCTTATGAGGATAAGCCAGGTTAATATTACTTTTATTTTATTTATTTTTTTTTTTGTGGTACGTGGGCCTCTCACTGTTGTGGCCTCTCCTACTGCGGAGCACAGGCTCCGCACGCGCAGGCTCAGTGGCCATGGCTCACGGGCCCCGCCGCTCCGCGGCATGTGGGATCTTCCCGGATCGGGGCACAAACCCGTGTCCCCTGCATCGGCAGGCGGATTCTCAACCACTGCGCCACCAGGGAAGCCCAATATTACATATTATAAATCACTTAGAAGAGTGCCTGGTATATCATAAATGTTAGCTAAATGTTAGTTATTACTGCCATGCCTTTGCCCATGCTGTTTCTGCCACCTGGGGCACCATTCCCCCCTTTTCCACACTTCTCACACCCTCGTTTATGACAGACGTTGCTAATCAATTATAGCACCGTCCCTGCTGCCCTTAAGTATGACCTCTGAATCCTTCTCAACACAGCAGCCATTTTGCAAGATCCAGGTACTCGCCAGGTAATCTTCAAGAACCAGGAACATTGCCTGGCACCCAGAAGCAGCTCTGAGCAGTTACTTCATTCTGACCTCATGACAACCTTATGAAGGTTCTTAGCAACTGGAAAGGTTAAATAGTTTTCCAGAGGTCATGTGGGTATTAAATCACAGCACCAGATGTGAACCCCAATTCTTAAAATCCTCAAAGCTTATTTTGGGGGCATTGCATTAATTTTTATTTGTAGATGTGTTTATATGAATAAATCCAACTTACATGTACACATACACATAAAACTAGAAGAAAGAAATGCAACTGTTAATCAGCTAATAAGCTTATTAGATAATTCCATTTTTCAGTACTTTTGTGTATTCCAACTTCTCCACCATGAACAAGGTGAATTTAGAACCCTGTTTCAAATTCCATTTGTCCATTACTCTTTCTATGGTTTGGGAAGTTACAATACATAAGCTATATTTTTCTTCACTTTAAGGTGAGAACAATAATACTTGCCTCATATATTTGTTTTTATGATGAAAAAATATAAAACACTTAAAATATTGCCTGTGGCAAAATATCAGTGCAAAAAGAAAAATTACTATTATTAGCATTTTTCTTTTTGTTGTTGAACATTAAAAAACAAGAGATATTATTGAGTGCCATTACACGCTAGGGCAAAGTAATGTGCTTTTTAAAGTCTTTTTAAAAGTTTTCTTATTGGTATGCAATTTTTAAAGGTTACTTTTCATTTAAAGTTATTACAAAATATAGGCTGTATTCCCCGTATTGTACAATACAACCTCTACATCTGTCCTGCCACTAGGTTCATCAGTACCGTTTTTTTAGATTCCATATATACGCGTTAGCATACGGTATTTGTTTTTCTCTTTCTGACTTACTTCACTCTGTATGACAGACTCTAGGTCCATTCACCTCACTACAAACAGCTCAATTTCCTTCCTTTTTATGGCTGAGTAATATTCCATTGTATACATGTGCCACATCTTCTTTATCCATTCATCTGTCGGTGGACATTTAAGGTTGCTTCCATGTCCTGGCTATTGTAAATAGTGCTGCAATGAACATTGTGGTACATGACTCTTTGAATTATGGTTTTCTCAGGGTATATGCCCAGTAGTGGGATCAGATACAAACTATTATATATAGGATGGATAAACAACAAGGTCCTACTGTATAGCACAGGGAACTATATTCAAAACCCTGTGATAAACCATAGTGGAAAAGAATATGAAAAAGAATATATATGTATAACTGAGTCACTTTGCTCTACAGCAGAAAGTAAACACATCATTGTGAATTAACTATACTTCAATAAATTTTTTTTTAAATCTCAAGGTATTGAATGCAGTGGAGGAACTAACTAAGGCAGAGACTGTTCCATTCCTAAAGTCTGACCTCTACACACAAACCCATGCTTGGGTTTGAATTCCACTGTGCTTTTATAACCTAACACGGTAAACTCCAGTTCCTCTGTCCAGAAAACTAGTCCAGGCTGACATTAGCTTTGCAACCTCGCTAATTGCCTGCAAATTCGTTTGTGGGAGGGGAAAAAAACCTTTCTCCTTCGGCTGATTGTTTCTGGCAAACAATTCAAGAATAAAGATTAGCAGCAGGACAGTGAGTCTGGGCTGATGCAGGCTGGCAGCCGGTTTCTGCTCCGGAGAGACCCTGCAAGGTATGCTTCAATTAGCCACTGTAGCTCCAGGCCGGGAAAGGATGCATCGAGAATGCCGCTCAGTGGGCTCTGTTGTAAGGCACGCAGCCCTTATGTCATTAGTATGGAAGTTCTATGCTTAGTTAACTGAGTGAGCATTAACCGTGAGCCTGCTCTGCTCCTAAGCAAGCAGAGGCTTCGCCCCTCTCGTCTCTGCAGCCCAGCTCCCCAGCCAGGAGGCAGAGATGAGTGACTTCATCTTGTCCCTGCCAGGCAGTTCCTCGTCCTCCCTGGTGAGTCCCCTTGCTCCACCAGACTCTCAAGTGGGCACGTATAGTTGCCTCTAAACATTGGATGGAAACGCATCCTAGTGGTTTTCTGTGCATTCAGACTGCATTCTGGAAGTGGAGGTATCCTCCCTGGAAAACCTGGGCTTGACATGGCCATTTCCCATGAAAGGCACCAGATCTGCTCAGCCTTGCCCTGTGGCCACAAATCTCTGTTTCTCAATTCTTCCCAAGAACCCCCCCTCACATCAATAAAGAAAAAAAATCAGCCACAATCACCAAGAGGGTGAAGTTTAAAATGCTGAAGGCAAAAGGCATGTAATTCTTTTTTCCTATAGGTTCTGCCACCAAGTCTTCATGGGGGGAGTCAGAGAATTCTCTGGAATGTGGTTGATGGATAAATTATAGAGAAGCAGCCAGGATGAGGAGAAAGACATGGATGATGTAGTCAGACAGACATATTTGTTCCAAGTCTGGCTCTGCCATGTGCTGGTTGTGTGTCCTTGGAAAGTTAGTTAAACTTTCTGTGCCTCAGTTTCCTAATCTGTAAAATGGAAACAGTTAACACTAACCTCATAGGGCTCCTGTAACTAAACAAGAAAATAGGAGTGGAGGTTCCTAGCCCAGCTGAAGCCCTTGCTGAGTAAGCACTCTCCACCAGGGATTAAAAACACATCAGGGTATGGGGATATATGTATACATATAGCTGATTCACTTTGTTGTACAGCAGAAACTAACACAACATTGTAAAGCAATTATACTCCAATAAAGATGTGGGGGAAAAAAAAAACCCAACACACATCAGGGGATTTGGGTCTGAAGACCCAGAGGTCTGCACACCCATTTTCCTTTTCTTCCATCATAATGGTCTGAGAATGTCCCTAATAATCTTCAATGCCCTTTTTGCCTGTAACACTTTATAAGCCTGATAGGGGCTTAGATTGCTTCCTGGTCTGAAAAGTTTGTTTGTTTGATAGCCAAGACATGGAAGCAACCCTAGTGTCCATCCACAGATGAATGGATAAAGCAGATGTGGTACATATATACAGCCATAAAAAAGAATGAAATAATGCCATTTGCAGCAACTTGGATAGATCTAGAGATTGTCATAGTGAGAGAAGTAAGTCAGACAGAGAAAGACAAATATCATATGATATTGTATATATATGGAATCTTAAAAAAATGATTCAAATGAACTTATATACAAAATAGAAATAGACCCACAGACATAGAAAACAAACTTATGGTTACCAAAGGGGAAGGTAGGGAGGGATAAATTAGAAGTTTGGGATTAACATATACACACTATTATATATAGACTAGGCAACCAACAAGGACCTACTGTATAGCACAGGGAACTGTACTCACTATTTTGTAACAACCTATAAGGGAAAAGAATCTGAAAAGAAATAGATATATATGGCTGTAAAATTGAATCACTTTGCTGTACACCTGAAACTAACACAACATTGTAAATCAACTATACTTCAATAAAAAAAATCAATCAATCAATCAATAAAATTTGTTATATCATTAAAAAAAAAGTTTGTTTGCTTTTTAATGGGATCTTCAAAAGCCAGATGCCTCTCCTGGCCCCAGAAAGACAGAAATCATCAAGAAAGATGCTCTCTACCATAAATGACATAAAGAAGATATGATTCCACTGAAAATGACCCCAATTCTCCCCATGTTGTGCTTGTATTGTGAGGGGGTCTAAATCCATTTAACCCTGACTGGAAGTTTTCTCCAGTCATCACACGGCTCTCTCCGGAGATTTGATAAGGATATTAAATTTCCCCCAGGCATTGTGAACCAGCTTTGTCTTGGTATTTTCAAGTTTCTAAGGAACGCTTGGGAGCTATTCAGTGAGGGAAGATGTCCTGGCGTATCACAGACTCGAAGCTGATAAGCCCCCTGCCCAGAAGCCACCACATTTATTACCTTGTTCCCATCTTTTCTGGTTTATAATCCATTTCTGGGAAAGCTCTCCATTAGAGTTTGTCAAGAAATCCTCCTTAGTTCTTCATGCTGGGACACAGAGGACAGGGTGCTTGTGTGTCTGATTCTTGGTAAGGAGTGTGGCTGCAATCAGAAATCTCTCTAGGTCCCTCCACCTGGCCCCATGAGTGGACCTTGGGGAAGATGATGAAGCAAGACAATATAAGAGCTATATTTTATCCAGAGATGCAACATTGGAAGCCCACGTCTACAAGACCATGAGAACCCCATTACTAAGTGTGACCCTAAAGGCAAAGATTCCCCTCCCCTCTCTGCACTGACATTTCAGAAATCTCATCTCAGAGAAATAAAAACATGGAGAGATATCTTATTTCAAATATCTTAAAGATTGCTGTATAAAGGTAGGAAATGGTCTCATTCATGTTAGTTGAAGAGTAGAAACACGAATGATGAATGAATGAATATACATGAGAGGACAATGTCCACTTGACATTAAACAGAAGAACGTAACAAAGTATCTCCAAAAAAGATTTAGGGTTCATACATCTATTAATTCACTCAGAAGAGATGCACTGAACACTAACTGTGTGTCAGGCATGGTTCTAGATGCTGGGGACTTACCGGGAAGCCAAGATGTGCATGTTTCGCATGGTTCCGCTCTTCTTTCTTTCCTCCGTTCATCAAGCATTTCAGTACTATCACCAAGAACTCGCAGGGCACTGAGGACTCAGAAGATAGCAAACAGATAGACAATTGCAAGGCAGGATGGAAAATAGCTAATGTACACAGAGCACTTCCCATGGGCCAAGCAGCATGGATGAGCTCACTTTGTCCTCATAATAAACTCTATTTGGTGTAGAATTATTATCCTCCTCTCACAGGTGAGGAAACCGAGGTTCAGATGGGCTAAGAAACGTACTCGAGTTTACTTCAAAGCAAGGAAGTAGCCCAGCCAGACGTCAAACCCACAGAGTCTGATTCAAAGTTCATTGCCTTCCACATGACTTTGGATAATTCGTGCATGTATAGCCTACTGTTGGGGCGGGGGTGCTGGTAAACCACCTCTCCTAAAAAAGTTTTAATTTGTAGCATTTGCCAATTCCCATGGTGTAAATACTCCCACCATGGCTGATTCAAAGTTAGTGTAAGTGCTGATTCATGAACTTTCTGAAATTTTCATAATTGGCTCTTGTGAACTATTAGTTAGGCCCTAACAAATGACTGAGGGTAAGTATGAAATACGGGTAGATCCAGAGGAGAAGCCCACCTAACCCAGCTCTGGAGATTTAGTTACAAAACTCAAGAGGAATGAGGCACAAACTCCTTTTACATAGGTCCCTGGAGCAGCCTTTTTTTTTTTAAATTAATTTTTATTGGACTATAGTTGATTTACAATGTTGTGTTAGCTGCTGCTGTACAGCAAAGTGAATCAGTTATACATATACATATACCCACTCTTTTTTAGATTCTATTCCCATATAGATCATAACAGAGTATCAAGTAGAGTTCCCTGTGCTATGCAGTAGGTCCTTATTAGTTATCTATTTTATACATAGTACTGTGTATATGTCAATCCCAACCTCCCAATATATCCTCCCCCTCACTTCCCCCTTGGTAACTATAAGTTTGTTTTCTACATCTGTGACTCTGTGTTTTGTGAATAGTTTCATTTGTACCATTTTTTTTTAGATTCCACGTACAAGTGATATCATATGATATTTGTCTTTCTCTGTCTGACTTACTTCACTCACTATGACAGTCTCTAGGTCCATCCATGTCACCGCAAATGGCATTATTTCATTCTTTTTTATGGCTGAGTAATAGTCCATTGTATATATGTACCACATCTTCTTTATCCATTCCTCTCTCGATGGACATTTAGGTTGCTTCCATGTCCTGGCTGTTGTAAATAGTGTTGCAGTGAACACTGGGGTACATGTATCCTTTCAAATTATGGTTTTCTCTGGATATATGCCCAGGAGTGGGATTGCTGGAGTAGCTTTTTTCTTTTTTTGAAGCCAAATTTTTTTTAACATTTCCTTGAATTCTCTGAGATTCCCCAGCATCCTTCCAACAGATTGCTTCTTGCCCAAAATGATTAAAGTTGAGCTTCGTTATTGAAAAACCAAAAAATCTTATTAACAAATGCAGAGGGACCGATCCACCGAGGTCTTTTGTTACTGGAATCAGGAAAATGGGCTTCCGCAGAGCAGGAGCCAGTGTATTGATGACAATTCTATGTGGCTTCAATGGATACGTTCTTCTGACAATTCAGGGACCTGTACTCCCAGAACAATGGAAATCGTCACTCTACCACAGGACAATCTAGCGGCAAGATCCTCGGGCGCACTTCAGCATTCGTTTATACACCATTTACTACTTGGCAGAGAAACTGAGGGAACATTATGACCACAAATAACATAAGCCGATGTTGGCAAAGCTGGTGCCAATGGAAGAGATAACGGTGATGAAGATGAATTACCTTCAAAATTATAACAGAAGGCAACAATAAAGTACAATTCAATTTCAAAGGGAAAAGGCCTACAAACATTGTAGAAATTCGGCTAGAGAGGAAAGCAAGAAACAAATGTCTCTTCCCAGGGCTACCTGAACTTTGCTGTCAGGTGGATCTGAGCTTCTCTCTCTGCTGTTTGCCAGCTCCGTGACCTTGAACGAGGTACGTTCCATCTTGAAGCTTCAGGCTCCACTTTTATGACATAAATAATTCAAAATGGCTCCGAGAAATAAAGGCAGAATCACTTAGTGTCATGCTAGCCCATAATTAATATTAAGATTAATTAATATTCAAGAGGTGATAATTAATGTGATGACAGTGACGATGATGATGACAACAGTGTTGATGAGGAGGAGGCTTACAGCTCAAGTTCTGCCTCATCCAGAAAGCCCTTCCTGACCACTTTATTCCTGACCAATTTTCCTGACCTTTGTGGGTGGTCCTGATGTAGTCCTTGCCTCCACAGTTAAGTAGATAATTACCTGTGTGTGCAGGAGCAAAGACTGGGTTTCAAGTAGCTTCTGTGTCTCATGTGATAAGGAAAGCACAAGATTTGAAACCAAATTGCATTTCAGAGAAGTTTAGCCATTTGCTCAAGATCACACAGCTAATAAGTGGCAGAGTTCAGCAAATTCAAACACAGGGCTGTCCTATTGCACAGCCCAAGCTCTCACCCTCCGCTTTATCTTTCCTCCCAAGAATGTTCTTATCTATCCATGAAGCTCAGTGTTATGCTCTTGGGACCCACTTCTGGTTGTTCATCATGATAGTCTTGTAGGTGTGTGTCCAAATCCCATGTTGACCTGTGAGAGGGACCTTTGGATGGATTATGGCTCCAGTCAAGTCAAGTACACTTAGAGGACAGATTCTTGCCCTTCTCTGAGCCCCGGCATGATGGATTCAGAGTAGCAGAATTAAACTGGAAATCGTCCAACAATGTGTAATCTACTGCATTGGGGGTCAAGGATGATGCGGGGGGACAAAACCTGCAGAGGTATCAGCACTGCTTGGTCGTGCCTGGTAGACAATTAAGAATCACCAAGTATTTGCACCCCAGTTAACTCAGATTTGTTTTCCTTACTGAAAGTCACGGATGTTTGACCTGTCCATCTGATGGATGCTAACGCCCTCCATGGTCTCCTTGCAAGCAGGGCCAGGGAGGCTGCTTGAAAGAGTGGCTGCAGCTCCTCCAGGGTCCATACATGCTTGGCACTGGCCCCGTTCTTTGGCTTCAACGTGGGCTGAGAGCCAAGGTCTCTTTTTTTTTTTTTTTTTGAAGTATAGTTGATTTACAATGTTGTGTTAATTACTGCTATATAGCAAAGTGATTCAGTTATACATATATATATATATACTTTCTTTTTTTAATATTCTTTTCCATTATGGTTTATCATAGGATATTGAATATAGTTCTCTGAGCTATACAGGACCTTGTTGTTTATCCATCCAGGGGCTCTTGATCTAGGCTGCCGGGGCTCTAGTCCCAGTCCCACCACCTGCAAACTGTGTTCCCTTATCTGCATTCTAAGAACAATACTCCAAATGCATAAGCCTTTTGTAAGGAGAAGCCACACATCACACGTACCCAATGGCCAACCGTCTCAATTTTCAGGCCATCTATGTCCCCCGCTCCCCATCCGCACCGAGCGCTCAGGTTACCAGCCACCAGGAAGGCCCAGAACAGAGGGAACAGAAGGAACTCAGATGATCTCCACCCTTCCATCCCTCCTTTGCCTCCACCACCCACCACGTACCCCTGTAAAACGCCCAGCTGCATCCCCCAGCTTCCCTCTGCTGGGAAAAAAACACGTGCTATGGGGTCAGAGCTCCGAATCCAGATACCTGTGCCTCCGAAACCTGTGTGTCCCATCACAAGCAGCTCTGGAGTGTGTTTCAGCATTTCTAGAACATGAATGGTAACGCGAACTGAATAAAAAGAAGGAAAACCGTGTATCAGCGTTGGGCACGTGCTGTCATTACAATACACGCTACTGTTGTCCCAGACATTTTCATCTTGCATGAAGGGGCCATGCTCTCTTAGCAGAAGTCCTCTCTGTGTCTCTCCATCTCTCTCTCTTTGCCTCTGTTTTTCTCCTTGCATGTCAATTATCTCAGTCCTTGTCTATTTCCTTAACCCTGTCTTTTTTGCATATCTCGCTGTGTCTCTCTCTCCAGATCATTCTCTCTGTCTCTGCCTTTCTCAGCATCTCTGTGTATGTGTGTGTGAATTCTTCCTTTCAGTTTCTCATACCCTCTCTATTTCCCTGTCTCTCAACCATAGTAATTAAAAGTATATCCTCTGGATCCATCTGCCTGAACTTGCACACTGACTCCACGCTTTAAGAGCTATGTGAACTTGGGCAATTTATTTAGTCTCTCTGAGCTCTTTCTTTTTCATTTCAAAAGGAAGGAAAACAAAAGTACTTACCTTATAAGGTTGTCATGAAGGGTAAATGAGTTATTGCAGCTAGAAGCACCCAGCGTGGTGCCTGACACAGAGCAAGCACTCAATAAATATTAGCTATTAATATTATTATCTATTTCTCCTATTTCAGGTGCATTCTCTCCCTTCCTCTATCTCTATATTTCTGACTCTGTGTTTCTCTGTCTCTCCTTGTCTCTCTCTCTCTCTCAACTCCCTCCCTCACTCCTTCCTTCCCTTCTTCCATCTCTCCCCACCTCCCTCTTTCTCCCTTCCTCTCTTTCTGGACAGAGGCTCACTGTAGCTCCTTTCCTAGACTTGTTTACTCACATCAGGTTCTTGATCAGGTGTCGATCTCAGGCCACCCACCAGAAATTTAAAAGTAACCCTTGTGGTGCCGAGGTGGGGGAGAGATGTTTCAGGAGCATTTACTGGGTTGCTCAGGAGATGGCCCAGGGGTTCCGTGCCAACAGGAAGGATGCTGGCGCTGTTGTCCTATGCCATGGAAACCACCTGCCGGGCACCACTGTAAGATGAATGATGCTGCTGGGAAACAGGAAGATGAAGAGCGTGCAGCACAGAGGGTGAGTTTTCCAAAGGGAGCAGAACGGTCGACCATGATTCATCCAAACTCGCTTTTGAACTCAAAACTCAAATTCAGTTGCCAGTAGAAGTCTGTAAAGAATTAATTAGGGAACTTCACAAACAGTCAAAACTCATAAATTTGTCTCTGTCGAGAAGCATCATTTCGCCTGTCAGACATGAAGTATGGCTGTCAGAAGATGGAAAGCAAGGAAACAGTCAAAGAAGCAGGTCTGCTGGCTGTTTCCTTCCCATGCTTAGAGGAAAGGGGCTAGGTAAGAACTTGAAGAACTCAGAGGGAGGAAGTGGCAGTGCCCCTGGACCGTAGTTCCATGAGGGCAAGGCTGGCCACATCAGTTGTGATCAGCTGTGCCCCAGAGCCCAGCTTCGTGCTTAGTACGTAGGAGGAACTTAAAATATTTCTTTTTAAAAATTTATTTTATTGACGTATAGTTGATTTACAATGTTGTGTTAATTTCTGCTGTATAGCAAAGTGATTCAGTTATACACGTATATATTCTTTTTTTATAAATTTATTTATTTTATTTTTTATTTATTTTTGGTTGCGTTGGGTCTTCATTGCTGCACGCAGGCTTTCTCTAGTTGTGGCGAGTGGGGGCTACTCTTTGTTGCAGTGCATGGACTTCTCATTGCGGTGGCTTCTCTTGTTGTGGAGCACGGGCTCTAGGCGCACGGGCTTCAGTAGTTGTGGCATGCAGGCTCAGTAATTGTGGCACACGGGTTTAGTTGCTCCATGGCATGTGGGATCTTCCCGGACCAGGGATCGAACCCATGTCCCCTGCATTGGCAGGCAGATTCTTAACCACTGCACCACCAGGGAAGTCCCATATATATATTCTTTTTCATATTCTTTTCTATTATGGTTTATCACGGGATAATGAATATAGTTTCCTATGCTATGCAGTAGGACCTTGTTTATCCATTCTATATATAATATTAAAATATTTCTTGAAGTGACTAAAGATTCAAAAGGAGGCATTTGGCAAGGATGAGATGGAGGACCCCAACATCTGGCATTGAACCTGGTGTCCCTCCAATGCTCTCCACACCTTCCTGTTAAACAGGTGATGTGGAGGCATCCTCTCCTCCTCTGAGCACTGCCTCATCCCACCCAGCTGTTACCATGGCAACCCCAGTAACAAAGAAGAGCATGGCTATGGAACTCCAACCGGCCCAGCCCCATCCTCACTTCTGTTAGCGTCTGTTTCTTCTCCATGTGTAAAAAGACTCTCATAATTGCATCTACATTATAGAATTTTTATGGAGACTAAATGAAAAATTCATTTGAAGATGGATATTAGCTACTGCTGTTATTACTATGAGAAATGAAGGGAGATGCATTCGTCTGCTAGGGCTGCAAAAATAAAATACTACAGACTGCATGGCTCAAACAACAGACATTTATTTTCTCACAGTTCTGGAGGTTGGAAGTCTAAGATCAAGTTGTTGGCAGGGTTGGTTTCTTCTGAGGCCTCTCTCCTTGATTTTCAGACGACTGTCTTCTCCTGTGTCCTCAGTCTTTTCTCTGTACAGTACGTCCTGTGCCCAAATGTCCTCTGCTTTAAAGAACACCAGTCAGATTGGATTAGGCCCACCCTAACGGCCTCACTTTAACTTAATCGTCTCTTTAAAGGCCCAGTCTCCAAGTATATTCTGAGGTTCTGAGGTATATTAAGGCTTCAGTATATGAATTTGGGGGAGACAAAATTAGCTCATCATAGGGACCTTCAGTATATTTATGCTTTGGTTTAATCAAGCTTCCTAGTAGCTTAGGAGAAAACAAATGTACCTTCCTACTGGCCCTGAACTGAGCTCATCCTGGTAAAATATTTGACCCAAAAGATGTTTTTCAAACCTGACCTATTAGCTAACAAAGAGCCAGGCAGATCAGAGATCTAGGTGTCCGCCTTGGCTCTGCTCCCAGCTGGCTGCATCATAGCATTTCATTCAAGCATCTTACTCTCTCTCTGGTCCTCATTCAGGAGAAGTGGATCGTACCACATGGTGCCCAAGATCCCATCTGCTATAATTATCTCTAGATGATTCCTTAAGACACTGAAAGGATCTGGAAAGGTTCACATACAAAATATGAGTTTGTATACAAAATTTTGTTTGTTCCCCTCTCTGTCTAGAGAAGTTGGTTTCTTGAGTTCTCCATGGCAGTAGGCATGTGGTAGAGGACACTAAAACCATGTGAGAAAAACAAACACACAAAAAAAGTCAGGGTATCAAGATTGTGTGAAAACTCATGGAAGTCTATTATTGTGATTCACCTGTCTTGCCTGGCATCAAGAAGAGTTTGCAGGTCCAGGTTGTTACCAGAAACAAAAGAATCTAATTGTGTCCACAATTGTGTCCACTCGTGAAGCACAGCACATGGTGCAAAGGTTTCCCTTGCCTTTCTCTTAGCAGATACACACTACTGTGTATAAAATAGATAGGGCTTCCCTGGTGGCGCAGTGGTTGCGCGTCCGCCAGCCGATGCAGGGGAACCGGGTTCGCGCCCCGGTCTGGGAGGATCCCA
>NC_041227.1:54301666-54319902 GCF_002837175.3 Physeter macrocephalus | reverse complement strand
GGAGCCTGTGCTCCGCAACGGGAGAGGCCACAGCAGAGGAAGGCCCACATACCACACAAAAAAAAAAAAAAAAAAAAAAGATAAAAAACAAGGACCTACTGTATAGCACAGGGAACTATAGTCAATATCCTGTAATAACTTATAATGGAAAAGAATCTGAAAAAGAATATATATATATGCATATGTATACCCGAATCACTTTGCAGTACACCTGAAACTAAAACAACATTGTAAATCAACTATACTTTGATTTTTAAAAAAAGCCTTTCAATCCCATCAGGATCCACCTCAACTATATGCCAGTAGCATCCCTCCTAGAATCATGACAACAAAAATGTCTCCAGATATTGCCAGTGTTCCCCTGGGAGACAAAATCATCCCTAATTGAGAATTCCGTCTTAGAAGTAGTCAAGCAAAAGGTGAACACCACCCCAATTTCCTCAAGTTCAAGTGCTAGATGGGAACTTGAAACAGATTCTAAAGTCCCTGGACACTATAAAAGTCTACAGTGCCATAAAATGGTTTTAAGTTAGTGGTGATGGTGGGATGAGGTAGGAGAGAGAGGAAAGAGGCAGGAATAGGGCAAGTTTAGTATCCAAGTCAAACAGATTTGGGGTCCCCCAAGGCATCATCTGATATTGTTCCTGTTCCTCTCCCCCGCAGCGATCCTGGCGGAGGTTCAGTGAGATGTTGGAGGAGGAACAAGAGGCTGATTCAGGACTTTGAGGTTCATAGCAATGGGTGATGCCTCCAGAGTGTCGTAAGTACCAGGTGGCTGAGTCTCCCCCAAGTGGCCCTCAGGGATGTTTTGCCCTTTCATTCAAAGGAGGAGGTGCATCTCTTAAGCTTTCCACCCCTTCCTCCCCAGGCTCTGTGCTCCAACATCTCTGAGTACCAGGAGTCGCTGTTAGCGGGGATGCCCACTCCTGGCATTCCTGAGCTCTCTTTTCTGCTTTACGACAATCAGCTTCCTCTCTGGGCTGCTGGAGGGACGTCAGGAGATGTGGGAAAGGGAGACAGCCACAGTTTTGCCCCCTCCCTGCCCTTGGATCCCCACAGCTAGCACAATCCTCACGGACATTCACTTTCCAAGGTAAGAGGTTCAGGCAGACACAACCATCATTTTCACAGGAAATGACACGCAGTCTAAGAGGCATGGACCAATTGCAAAGCTATTATAACCTGCTACTGACTATATCTCGTAGTATTAAATAACCATCTCACTGAAGCCTGGGGATTTGGGGTTTTTTAAGGCCAGCCCCCAGCTCTGAAATTGACACGACCAAGATAATTAGACCTCACCTCAAGGACCTCATTCCGCCTACCTCCCCACAAAGTTAGCAGTTGGGTTTCTTGACGTTCCCGTTAGAACAGCTCTTAGGCTTAGGTGGGCCATATTTCAATTTAATTGTCCTGCCCACGACAGACTCACTGTCTCGCAGGCTGGAAAGAGAATGAATTAGAAGTTTCCCGTTCTGCCTCAAAGAGTCGGTGCCCTCCTTTATGCTATGTTTAGCACTTGTGTGGGCACTTGGCTGATGCCAAATACATCTCAGCTTTAATTCCTGTTTTGAGGCGACACTTTCTTCACTGAGGGCAAAGCTCAAGGTGGAAGAACTTGCTGAGATATTTATTCCATTGTCTTCCTCACTTCCTGTAGACTGGTAAGGCTTGGTCCGTCTGGGAAAGGAGAGAGCCTTCTCTCAAACGCAGAGGCAGTCCTCTTCATTGGAAGCATTGCGTGCAAATAAAGGGATTCCGGCTGGCTGTCCTGCACTTGTGTTTTTCATTTAAGCAACACGCACCGCACATCCGCCGAGGCCCACGCCCTGTGCTGGGCATGGTGATGCAGCCGTGAAAAAGTCACAGCCCCTGCCCTCAAGGAATTACTGAGTTTGATGAGGAAGCAAACTAGTAAGTGGATATTACAATACGACACTAATAAAAACAAGAACAATGAAAAACAAGCAGTTCTCAATTTTTGAGCCTTTGATAGGGGTCCAGTGTGGGGCTTAAGAGGAAGGAACAGGGGCTTCCCTGGTGGCGCAGTGGTTGAGAATCTGCCTGCCAATGCAAGGGACACGGGTTTGAGCCCTGGTCTGGGAAGATCCCACATGCCGCGGAGCAACTAGACCCGTGAGCCACGGCTACGGAGCCTGCACGTCTGGAGCCTGTGCTCCGCAACGAGAGAGGCCGCGATAGTGAGAGGTCCGCGCATCGCGATGAAGAGTGGCCGCCGCTTGCCGCAACTAGAGAAAGCCCTCGCACAGAAACGAAGACCCAACACAGCCAAAAGTAAATAAATAAATATTTTTTTTTTTTAAAAAAAGGAAGGAACAGAGGGTAGGCTCTGGAGTCTGACGCCCCAGTTTCAATGCCATCTTGGACACTGATCAGTGATGTAAACTTGAAAAAGTCACTTCCTCTCTCCTAGTTTCTAGATGTGGAGTCTTGGACCAGTCATGTAACCTCTCTGAGACTCTTTTTCCTCATCTGTAGGATGAGAATAGTCCCCACATCCTAGGGCAGTGTTAAGGATTGCATGCAATAACACATATAATCTGATAACTGCTCGATAAAGATTAGCTATCGTTATATCAATAACTCCATGAGATGGGGCTTCTTATTATTCTCGTTTTAAGGATGGGGAAACTGAGGCTCAGATAAGTTATATTACTTGTCCAATATCCCACAACTGGTAATCCTTGGATTTGAACCCATGTTTGTAGGAGGCCAAAACCATGCTTTGGACCTGAGTTCAGTAGGAGTGAACTAGAGGTTTTTGAGGAGAATAAGGATGGGGCATTTGAGGAGAGAGCTTAAGCCTCTACCCTGTGTCCTGCAGCATGGAGACAAGGGGAAATGGCTCTAGATGCCACAAGAAAAGACAGGAGGGAACTAAGCATCTTCCCCTTGTTGTCTTCCTTCCTCTCTGCTCCCCTTTTCTCTCTTACTTCGTATCATCATCATTCTCTGTTTCCACTTCCCCACTTGAATGTCCAATTGGCTTCTTAGTCTTGAGATAAGCAAACACAGACTCGGGAGTTCTAACCACCCTTCCTAATCTTCTCTTTCCCCAGCAGTCTCCCATCTCCTAGCCACTCAAGCCAAACACTCACAAGTCACATTTTTCTCACCAGCAAAACCTGGCCACCTCACTTTTCTTTTTATTGAAATATATTTGACATATAACATTGTGTAAATTTAAGGTGTATAACCTGTTGATTTGTTACATTTATATATGGCACTACGATTGTCACTGTAGCGTTAGCTGACACCTCGATTACATCACATAATGATCAGTTCTTTTTCTTTTTCTGGAATAATTAAGATCTAGTCTTTCAGCAAGTTTGATGATTATAATACAATAATCACTATACAGGGCATTAAATCTCCAGGACTTATTTATGTACTCATTGCAAGTTTGTATTTTAAACATCACTCCTATGCCCTCACCCCAGTCCCTGGTAACCACCATTCTGCTCTCTGTTTTTACAAGTTTAGAGTTTTTAGATTCCGCATATAAGTGGGATTTGTCTTTCTCTGTCTGACTTATTTCACTGAATGTAATGTCCTCAAGGTCCATCCATGTTGTCGCAAATGGCAGGTTTTCTTTCTTTGTCGTGGCTGAATTATATTCCATTGTATATATACACCACATCTTGTTTATTCATTCATCCATTGATGAACACTGAGGTTGTTTCCATGGCAACCCCACCTTCAAACCAGTGACTGGCTCCTCCTTTCCCTCCACCTCCTCTACCCCCATCATCTCAGCTGGACGGCTGCTCAGTGGCCTTCCTGTTTCACTCTTGCCCCTCTCCGTTCTGTCCCTCGCATGATATCAAAGAGCTTTTGAAAACAAAACAGATCTTGTTATTCCCAATTAGAAAACTTCTAATGATCTCCATTTACATTTATAGTAAAATCCAAACTCCTTTGCCTTCCCAAACCCAGCCTCATCCTGTCCACTCCTGCGCTCACTCCCTCTGCATCTGCCACGTGGCCTCCTAGCGCCCCCCCCTTGTGTCCCTTTGCACCATCAGGCCTTTGCATTCAAGTTCCTTTCACCTCAAATGCTCACCCTTCGATTTTTAGGTGTCTGTTTCCTTATTGTCTTTGAATCTCAGCTCAAGTCACAACCTCTGAGATGACTTCCCTGACCTCCCAACACCCTCTGACCCATTCCCAGCCGTTATTCTCGCATCCAGCTATCATCAACTCATGTTTTTCCCGTTTTGTTTCTCCCAACTAGAAAGCAAGTATGTGAAAAGCGAGCACTCGTCTACTCTGTTTATGTTTCCTCAGTACCTTGAACACAATCTGGCATGAAATAGGATCTAGCACCTAAGTGCTCAGTAAATATTTATATCATAAGTACATAAATGAGTTTCTTCCTCCCTTCCTCCCTCTTGTCTCCCCCGGCCTTACCTAGTTTTTCATCTCTTAAATTCAGGATTCAAAGGAAGGATATAAAAGACATGTAATGTCTCATGCTTAGTCATTTGTAACCTGTAGGTAAAATCCTAGAACTCTGAAAATGTAATGAAGAAATCTAAATTCTAAAATGTAACACGTGGATGGGTCCGCCGAAGGGTTTAGCCGACTCAAGAAAATGGTTCCTGTTCCCATGAATATAAATGAAGCAGGGTCGCCCAACAATTACCTTCAGAGAAGCCGCAGCGTCTATAATCACCATCAGCATCTCTGCTCGGGCTCTGATGTACACCCCTAAATCCACTTCATTAGTTTTAATTATCCCCACCCTGAGCAAGCCAAGACTTCAGAGCTATTTTAGAAATGGAATTAGCAAACTTGGAGATGGGATAACTTTCTGCAAGGTGTTTAGGCTGTAATTGTTCTCATGTGGCATAGGAACAAAAGTAGCATTCGCTTATCCATTGGCTGAATTTGTATTGCATTTTTTGAGGAAGTCTGATGAGTTTCTTCATTTTCTGGATTCATAACTATCAAATCTACCCAGACCGTCTCTAGTTCTGGCTGAACTGTTCCTACTTTCCCCTACTACAGGATGCCAAGTCCAGCCACATTTATCTCTCCCTTTCACAAACACACATACACACACCCCACCACCACCACTACCTCCATCAGCAAACTACTCCGAAAACTCCCCGTCACTCACACCTACACACTTACACACTCAAACACACACATACCCCATCGCTTGCAGTAGCAACAGCAGAAAGCCACTCCGTGAAACGCACACATATATACATTCACACAAAACGACACAAAGCACACGCCCATTCTGAGCACTTTTGACCTCTGTTTATCACCGCAACACTGCAGCATGAGCCACTGTCATCTTTCACTGGGACCCTTTAAGAGCCTCCCCTCGGTAGCCGTGTTCCACTCAGCTCCCTCCACCTGCTCAGCTGCTGACATGCTGCTTACACAGGGAGCATTGAATCCCTTCACTGCCCCCAAAGCCCTGTAGTGGTCCCTCTTCACGTGCACATAAAGTCCTCACCACCTCCTACAAGCCCCTAACTGATCTGGCCCCTGCCTTCCTTTCTTTTTTAAAAAAATTTATTTATTTGTTTATTTTAGGCTGCGTTGGGTCTTCGTTGCTGCGTGCGGGCTTTCTCTAGTTGCAGCGAGCAGGGGCTACTCTTTGTTGTGGTGTGCAGGCTTCTGCTTGTGGTGGTTTCTCTTGTTGAGGAGCACGGGCTCTAGGCGCGCGGGCTTCAGTAGTTGTGGCACGCGGGCTCAGTAGTTGTGGCTCGCGGGCTCTAGAGTGCAGGCTCAGTAGTTGTGGTGCACGGGCTTAGTTGCTTCATGGCGTGTGGGATCTTCCTGGACCAGGGCTCAAACCTGTGTCCCCTGCATTGGCAGGCAGATTCTTAACCACTGCGCCACCAGGGATGTCCTTGCCTTCCTTTCTGACATCATCTTGTATTACTCATTCTGCTTCATCCACTCTTGCCTCACAGATGTTTCTGGCATCCACCACCTCCACTTCTGCCTCAGCACCTCTCTGCCTGCTGTCGCATCAGCCAGAACACACTTACAGCCCACATCCACGTGGCTCGCCCCCTCACCGCAAGCAAGCCTTTGCTCGACTCTTCCGAAAAGCGTTCCCTGATCACTCCAGCTGAAATAATCACCCTCAGTGCCCTTTACCCCTCCCCCTTGATTTGTTTCATATCACCATCAGCTCACAACATTATGTTCTCTAAATATTTGCTTATTGGTCATGTCTCTATACTATACCTAAGAATGTGCCAGCAGGAAAAATGGAGTGAGGAAAATAAAACCTGGTTTTAACATCTATAGACATATAGAGGCTATCCTTCTGCAGAAACTTCCAATAAGTAGAGGGAAAATACTGGGGGGAAACCCAGCCAAAAGAAAGCTGTAAAACAGGCACAGACATAGATAGATGATAGATAGATAGATAGAGAGAGAGATATGTACATACATACATACATAGAAAACATGGATTCATAGATAGAAATAGAGATATAAACAAACAATATCATAATCAATAATTAATGCCAGACCATCTGCTAAATATATTACATTTATTATGTCAAGCCCTTATTGAAATAATTCAACGTAAGAATTATTGTCCCCATTTTAGATAGGAGGAAACTGAGGCTCAGAAAGATTAGGAAACTTTCCAAGGGTGATTTCACTGGGAAGTGACAAAGCCTGCATCTGAACCTGGACTCACTTCATTTCAAGTACTTTTGATCAGGCACCGGTGTGATCTGCCTGGATCCAGTGACTTCACTGTCTTTCTTATTGAGAGTCTGCCCTTCCTTAGTAGAGAAACCTAGGAGGAAGATGAAAAGCACTTGTAAAATCGTTTCGCCCATCACTGACTGCCGGGCGCTCCCTAAACAGAAGGATTTCGTATGTGTTTGCAAATGCCAGTCCATTCTGGAGTCTTTTTTTTTTAGGAAAAGGGGGTGCTGGGATCCATGAGAACTGAGATGTGATTTCATCGTCATGTTCCTAAGCTCACAGTAATTACGCATATTTAACTCTTCTGGTCTTCCTAGTACTAGATGCAAAGGAGTTAAAAAAATTCCAGAAGTTGCCATGCACCATGTTGATTCAGCAGGAAGATTTAGACTCTACGTAAAGACAAAACAAAACAAACAAATGAAAAAACCAAGAGGCTTACACAGGCATTATGAGTGAGGCTTTGAGGTAATCCAACTAGATTCATTGCCCATATATTTATAAAGTACCTACTATATGCTGGGCACTGAGGGTATAGAAATGATAACACCTAGCCTCTATTCTTAAGGACATCAGACGGGATCCCCTCTAGTAGACCCATAGGGGACACAACGTCGCTCAACAACCAGGCAAAGAGATGAGGGGCATCCCTCCATCAGTTAACCCAATGCAAGCTGAACTCACTGAGTTGCCTTATTGGTGGCTTGGTGGGTCAGCATGGGCTTGAGACAAAACTTGAATCCAGTTCTATTGTTCACCTGCCGGAAGCATAGCCTTCCTCATGCTGGATATCCCCTCTTAAGCTTCAACTTTCCTGTAAATAAAATTGGGATGGTGTTGACTACCTGTTCGTGTTGTGGAGAGAATTAAATGAATAATGATACAAAAAGCCATGCACAGTGTCTGGCTCATTGTAGGCACTCAACACATGGTCATTATTGAAAGCAAATTTGGAAGGAGAGAAGGAAGGAAGGAAGGAAGGAAGGAATGAAGGAAGGATTTTATGTCACGATTCAGGCAGAAAAGTAGAATGACTTCAAAAATGCTCTGACATGCCTGCTTTGGCTAATACCTCCACTGTAGTGGAGGAAATTAACAAGAAGCCAATTTCAGGAAATCTAGCCAGGACTGAAATGTACTTTTATGGGTGACCTCAGAATTTGATTGTACTTTCCGTTCAAGAAATGTCCAAACGTCCTTCATCCATTATCCCAATGGCCACATCCCTCTTCATCACTCTTGTCTGACTCTTGGAGGATTGCACCAAAATACCACAACATCTGTAAAACAAATACCAAAATGCAAGCTTCAATTTGTCAAAGGTAACAATGTCCAACTGTTTAATCCAGAAATCCCCCTTCTAGAAAATACTATAAGGAGATATTCTAAAAAACAATGCTTTGTTTTCAATGTGATTTACAACATAGAGAACAGGAAACGACCCAACTGTCTGGTAATAGGGTACTGGTTAAACAAATGTGGGCACATTAATATGATGGACTGTTATAAGGTCATTAAAAATATGTTTATGAGCATTTTTAATATCCTGATGAAATACTTATTCAACAATGACAAGCAAAATAATGAGGATGCAAAACTGTATTACTTTAGTCTCAACTCTGTAGCAGAAAGAAATGAAAATACACTAGAGGAAATATGCTGGAGTGGCCGACCCTTTGTGTTGTGTTTAAGAATGATGTTTTGTTCTGTTTTGTAATGTAGTTCATATTTTTGCAGAGTTTAAACTATGGCATGATGGAGATTTTTTTCTTCATCTCATTCCATTGCCAGTAAATAATCTACCCACTGCTGTTCTGGGATCCTGGCCATCTTCAAACTAGGAATATGAAGGTGTGGATTGAGAAAGGTGGAGAAATACAGAGACTCATTCAGAATTATGATAAACTGGAATTATGCTAAGGGTTGATCAGTCATTACCAGGAGAGAGCTTTGTCTTAAAATTGCTTCCTAAAGCTGAACTTTTTATCCTTTCCTCTCTCAAACAGCTCTTGAAGGATCTCAGATTTCCACCCATCCCCAAGCTCAACAGGGAGAAAACTGGGTGGAACTTAAAAACCGACATCCCGGAGAAAGGCTGGGAGGAAGAAGTGGGGTGCAAATTAAGAAACCAAGGGAGCCATTGGGGAGGAGAAGGAGGGAAAGAAGGCCACAAGAAAATAAAATGTGTCAGAAACCCATCTACCTAACAGGGTCAAACAACCAAGCTGTGTGAAGCAATAGGGCTTAGTGGGGATTGCAGCAAACTAAAGAAAGAGTTCATACCCTGTGGAATGAGAAGAACTAACTCAATTGCAGGTGACTGTTCCCATGTAGGAATGCAAGCCCAGGGTTTGCCAAGCTTTTCCCATTTTTCAATCCAGAAATCCATATTTTTATGTTAAAAAAAAGCCTCTTGTTTTTAAACATTGGCAAATATTTCAACATTTAAACTCCATTTACAAAGACATAATATAAATACAATAAAAATATTACAAGTTGGTTCTTTTTGGTTGGCGGTCACACTGGGTGTTGTTACTTTTCTCTACTTTTTAAGTAAGAAAAAAGAAACAAAGACAAAATTTTAAACACCTACAAACCAAGTAAAATATTGACAAGCCATATTCCACTTTCAACCATACCGTAGTATAAGAATTCTCTTTTACCTACATGAGGTAGACCTGGTGTGAACCAACAGGCAATTAAAAAAGAATCACAAAGGTGTTCAATTATTTTCACTGTTCTCAAGGTTTTTTTCAGGAATGAACATCACTATCCCACCCTTCCATATTTTAAGGGATGACAAAACAACGAACATCCTTTAACAATCAGAAAACAAGAGAAGACTGGAAAAAAATGAGGCATGGAGTGAAACTTGGCGAGGCTCCCATCTCTCCAGCCTTCCATCTTACCGGTCTCCAGCTCTATGAGTGAGCGTCGCTGTTGCGTTTAAAAGACACATCCAGATTAATTTGTTTGACAAATGAAGAGAAGTGTGAGGCTTGTCACATCACGGAGATGTTAATGTTGTCACTGTCTTTATAAATCAGTCCCACCTCTCCTGAGACAATACTAGGTTAATCTGCGGGCGACTCTGATTCCGGCGGCAAAACTGAGAACATATCACCATTTTGCTGAGGAGTTCAGGTAAACAGATTGTGGGAGCATCTACTGGGCCAGAAATAATGGGAGTCTTACAAATATAACACAGGAACATCACAGTTCCTTGATGTGACTGCCTCATTCCAAGGGCTGCCATCTGGTAACCAAGGGAAGATAAGAACCGGGCCATCCTACAACTTGGCTAGTGGGATCCAGGTGTCCTTGGCTATAATGACTCACCTTCCATTGACCCATCACCCCAGGGTCCTCCTAGCCCAGCACATTGGTTAAATGATTCTGCTAATGACTGTAGAACTGATGATAACCATTAACTGTAATGATAACCATTAAACCATAGATTTAATGATAACGAATACCCAAGTGAAGCCAATGATGTGCTAATGATGGACTTAGATTTCCATTTAATATTGCAAATCTTGACACGGGTATTGGCAGCCCCATTTTACAGGTGATGAATTCGAGATTAATGGGTTGACTTTCTCCAAGCCACCAGCTGGAATTTGAATGAGAATTCTAATCCCATTGTCCCAGCCCACCTCACAGAGACTGTCAGGATGGTCAGGACCACAGATGTGTAAGCGTTTAGTCAATTACAGAAAGATGTTTTCCAGATATTTGCTGTCTGTTTCCCAGAAGATCAAATCCTTCATCAATTTGATCCTTAAGAGAAAAAGTTGTTTTAAAATACAGCTTCAAAAGAAACTGTGGGCTGTGGTAGAAAAAGAGAAGTTCTAACATCAGACAAATCAGGAATTTGCATCCATGACCAGCCACTTCCTTGCTGTGAGATTCCAGGAAACTCTCTGAGCTTCAGGCGTCTCCTCTGTGAGTGAGAGATGGTCTAAGGGTTAAATGGAACAGTCCAAGGAAAGCACCTGGCACAGCAATTGACACAAGTGAAGGATGGTTATTTCTTTTCCTAATGGAAGACTGGCAGGACTGTTCCCCACAGAAACCACCGTATGAGAGCCCAATGTCAGTCCCTGAAATCATAGTGACCATTGGCGAAAATACCAACCTTATGCCTTTCTCTCCTCTCTTTTGATCCAAGGAGGAAATTCCTTAGAATCTTGCTGCCCAAACTGTGGTCAGTGCCTTGTAGCATCAGCGTCTCCTGGGTCAAGGAAGCAGGATGGAGGGAGAGAGTGATGGAGGGATGTCTTCGCATGGGGTGGGCAGGGAAATCCTTTCTGGGGCATTTGGGATGAGATCCAATGGCAAGAAGCCCACCATTTACAGAACTGGTAGAGGGTGTTGCAGACAGAACAGAATGTGCAAAGGCCAAAATCAGGAGTAGCTTCAAGTGTTCAAGGAACAGAAAAAAAAAATGGTGTCTGGATTCACAGGAGAGAGCAAGGTTGAAGGGTAGGTACAAGATGAGGTTGGAAAAGGAAGGAAGAACTAAATTAGTTTCTCCCAGTGCTTGGGGGAGATTTCCAAGCTTACCAGGTTAGTCTCAAAGACACACACACACACACACACACACACACACACACACACACACACACACACACACACTCTCTTTATAAACTTTCACAGCACCTTGAAATTCTTCTTGACAATTATCGCAATGTAACCAAACAGGTATTCATATATTTATCTGTTTGACATCTGGCTACATTGCCAGCCTATAATCTTCTTGAGGGCAGGGACCTCTATTTTTTTCACCATTATATACTCAGTATCTAGCAAAAATGTAGAATGTGGCAGGTGGTCGATTACTTTTTAAGAGTGAGAGAGAGAAAGTATAAACTTTCACAGCACCTTGAAATTCTTCTTGACAATTATCGCAATGTAACCAAACAGGTATTCATATATTTATCTGTTTGACATCTGGCTACATTGCCAGCCTATAATCTTCTTGAGGGCAGGGACCTCTATTTTTTTCACCATTATATACTCAGTATCTAGCAAAAATGTAGAATGTGGCAGGTGGTCGATTACTTTTTAAGAGTGAGAGAGAGAAAGAAAACACCCTCCTTACAATATGTTTCATCAGATGGTAGTTATTAAATTATTTTAAGATTCTTTACTAAATTCCCTTTGAATTGTATTTTTCTGTGTTATGAAGGAATTGGGTTCCATTACCACAAAAATTTAAGAGGATGTCTTTAATTTGAGTTATATGAACCTGGGTATAAAGCAGCTATAATTTTTCTTACACTGTTATCGCAGTGAAAACAACTCAGAGAAATTTGTGAAAATTTTGAGGAAAGCACAGAAAGGTTTTTGCAGTGCCCTATGTAAAAGCGTGGAAGTATTCAGATGATTTGCGGCATATTTTAAATCTTTTTTTAAATTAATTTTTTAAAATTCCAAGGAAGCCCTAAATCATTTTTTTGAGTTATAATTTTCATATACAACGCACGCATTTTAAGTGTACAGTTTGATAATTTGGACAAACATGTACACTTACATCATGAAAGGGCAAATACGAGTTTAAAATGTTGAGGCTTCATTCTCCGTGTTGGAAATAAGGGACGAGATTTCTCCCCAGTCCCACTTGTTAGAGCGTAAATTTACTTTCACAAGCTTTTACTCTTTGATGCAAGGCTTCTTCCACCCAGCATGTTTTTGAGATCCAACCATGTTCCTGCATGTAGCAGAAGCTTGTTCCATTGCACTGTAGAGCACTGCTCCAGAATTTATTTTTGCAATCACCTGTTGATGGACAGTTAGGTTTTTGACTCTTACAGACAAAGCTGCTATGAACATCCATGTACAAGGCTGTTTGTGGCCCTACATTTTCATTTCTCTTGTATAAATAGCTAAGAATGGAACTGCTGATGGGTCAGGGAAGGACTGAGAGTTTGGGGTTAGTAGATGCAAACTATTACCTATAGAATGGATAAACAACAAGGTCCTACTGTATAGCACAGGGAACTATATTCAATATCCTTGGATTAAACCATAATGGAAAAGAATATACAAAAGAATATATATATATGTATAACTGTGTTACTTTGCTGTACAGCAGAAATTAACACATCATAAATCAACTATAATTCAATAAAAGAAATAAATTTTTTAAAAAAGAATGGAACCGCTGAATCTTATGAAAATGCTTAACTTTCAAAGTAACTGTCACACTCCTTTCCAAAGTGGTTGTACCATTTACACTCTCACCAACACTTAGTATGGTCAATCTTTTTAATTTTACACCTTCTAATTGATCGGTATCTTGTGGTTCTAATTTGCATATTTCTAACAAGTTAGACATTTTTGTGTGCTGTTATTGACTATTTGTAATTTTCTTTAGTGAAGTATCTATTCAAATATTTTGCCCCTTTTTAAATTGTTTTTGTCTTCTTATTGAGTTGTCAGGATTTTTTTAATATATTCTGGAAACAAGTCTTCTGTCGAACACATGTTCTGCAAATATTTTCTCCTCTTCTTAATAGCCAGTGTTTTTTGCGCTCAGTCTTAAGAAATCTTTACCTGTCTGAAGGTCATGAGATTTTTCTCCTACGTCTTCCTCTTAAAGTTTTATAGTTTTGGCTTTTACATTTAGGTCTATGATACATTTTAAATAAAATTTTGGGTGAGGCAGAGGTTGAGGTACACATTTCCCTCTTCTAAATATCCTGTTTTTCTATCACCGTTCATTGAAAATGCATTCCCTTCCCCAAGTGAGTTATGTTAGTGCCTTTGTCTAAAATTGATTGATTATATCTTTAGATAACATGTTATATATAAATATTATAAATACAATATATAAATGTTAATGTGCCAAGAAAATCAGTAATTTTCCAGTAGTCATTCAACATAACTAGTAGAAATGGAGTCTGTGCTCCTTTGACAGCCATTTTATACTCTCACCCTCACTATGGTGTATACCAGGAAATTCCACACTTATTATCTCTTTTATTTCTTTTAATGACCCAGTAAGGCAAATAATCTACAGATGAGGAAGTTGGGGCTCAGAAAGAAGGAATTAATTTTCCCAATTCCTTCACCTGGTGAGTAGAAGCTCTGAGCTTTGAGCTTGAGTTTTTCTGATTCACATCCAATACTCTTTTCTCCAGCCCGCCTTTGAGAAAGCCCAACAGTCCTGGGGAAATTCAGCAGGAGAAATGCTACCTTTGTCTTTCAACATCTGGCATTGATGATTTACACCATCAATATGTCTCAACAGCAGGAAGGAGAAGTGGGGAAGAAGAGGTATTTGGGCTCAGGGTGAGCATGGAAATAGACCAGGGTCTACAATGGTGGGTCTCACAGGCAGGGAAATACTGTTTGCACTTGGAGTGGAGATCTGTTTTTATCACTATGCTGGATTGGATTGGCCTGAAAGGGAGAAAATGTTACCCATTTTATTTCACAAACTGCTTTAGAAAGCAGACAAGTTTAGCATTGGCAATTTTTGTCTCTCTGCAGCAGGAGCTGTTTTCAATTTTGTCTGTAATAGTTATCCTTTCATAAATAACACCAGTGTCGATTAGTATAGCTTTATGGTAAATCTCAAGTCAGATAGTGTTAGTCTTCCAACTTGATATTTTAAAAGTTTTTGAGTATTTTTAGACCATTGCATTTCCATATAAGTTTTTGAATCAGTTAGTTAATTTTTATAAAAAGTCTTTTCATATTTTCATTGAGATTGCATTGAATCTATAAATGTATTTGGGGAGAATCGACATCTTAACAGTATTGACTCTTGGGATTCATGAATACGACATATCTTTCCATTTATCTAGGCCTTCTTTAATGTCTTTTAGCATTTTTAAATAATTTTAAGCATGTGCGTCTTACCACATATTTGTTAGATCCATCTCTTACTATTTTATAGTTTTCAATGCTATTATAAATACTTCAAAAAATTCAATATCTCATTTTTTGTCGCTAGAATATAGAAGTACAGTTTTTGCATACCAGTCATTCTAAACTGTCCTGTTCAGTTCTTGTGGCTGTTTTTTGAGATTCTTTGGATTTTTCTTTGGCTCTTCTCTGTAGCTGGTCATGGTATTTGTGAATAAGGATAGTTTCATTTCTTCCTTTCCAATCTGTGTGTCTTTTATTTCATTTTCTTACTTGATTACACTGTATGTTGAATAGCAGTAGTGAGAACGGACATCATTGTCTTGTTCCTATCTTAGGGAGGGGAAACATTCAGTCCTTTACCATTACGTCCGATGTTAGCTGTAGGTTTTTTGTAAATGCTTTTAACAGGTTGAGGAAGTTCATTCTATTTCTGGCTGGTTTAGTGTTTTTATCAGAAATGGATGGTGAATTTTGTCAGATGCTTTTTCTGCAACTATTAGGGTGAACGTAGAGTTGTTGTTATTTATTCTGTCGGCACATTGATTTTTCTAATGTTGAACCAGCCTTAAATTCCTATGATAAACCTCACTCATTCGTGATGTGCTTTCCTTTATTACAGGACTCTATTTGCTAGTATTTTGTTAAGGGTCTTTGCTTCTGTGTTCATAGGGGATATTGGCTTGTAGTTTTCCTGTAATGACTTTGAGGACATGACACATTTTAAAAGCTTTTGATACATTTATGCCACACTGTCCTGCAGAGAGGTCATTTTGATCATTGTCCTACTGGCTTTATGTCCGTGCCCATTTCCTAACACCAACACTGAATATCCACATGTTTTTACTGTTTGGAAACAATCAATTAGTGTGAAATTCAAACTTACTATTTGAATTTATTTTTCCTTGATTCTGTTATTGAACGTTATTCATCTATTTATCCATTGTATAACTTCTGTGTGTGTATTGCTTGTTTTCCTCTCTCTTTTTTTCTCTTATGATATTGGTCTCTTTCCTGTCGATTTGCAAGATGTCCCTAAACTTTAATTACTATCCCTGGCTTTTAATTATTTTATAGCCCTCACCACATTTTTTGCCTGCCTTCCTTACTGGATTTTGAATTTCCTGAAATTGCTGTCTTACTGACCAGTGTGTGTTCATGGCTTGATACAGTGTCTAGGGCCTAGTGCAAATTTCACAAATGTTTCATGAATGAATAAGTGAATCACTCTTATATCTTCTTTCACTTTGATAGTTTTGTTTGCTGTGAATTATGTAGAATTCATATATGTAGAGTATATTCTTTGAAATCTATATTTTGAAACTAAGTATGATTTGCCTGATTGACTTATCATAATTCAAAAGGGATTGTTGAATTTTCTATAAACATGAGCGGAAATGATTTATTTGACTTTAATGATACACCTGTGCAGGCCAAGCTTGTAATTTAGATAATAAATAAAAATATCTAATAGTAATGATATAAAATTCTGTTAACTAAGAATATGTTTGCATAGCATACTATAAAAAGTTCTATCCTTAAAAAAAAATTTTGTCTGTAATAAAAGAAATGATAGACACGCTGGCCTGCAGGAAGGGAGGAAGGATAACACCTTGGCCCAGAAACTTTGTTTACATTCCTATTCAAACATGGTCTGAGTGTGTCCCATTGAAGGAGAGACATGTGGATCAATTTGACCCTAAAAGGACTCTGAAGAAGAAAGGGAAGGAGGAGGGGGAGAAGAGGATGAAGAGGAGGGAAAGGAGGAGAGGGAGGTGAGGGAGGAGGAGAGGGAGGAGGGTGGGGGCCTGATAAGCAAGCCTAATATAAAACAATGGAAAAGTCATTTGCCTTCAGATTTAACTGCAATGAAACCAAGCTGTGGGGCCTCAGGCAGGTTATATCATTTTCCTGGACCTCAGTTTTGTCATCTGTAAAATGGAAGTAACAATGGCTCCTGAAAGCACGGCATCTGTCAAATCACCCAGCAACTTTAGATGCTCAGAGAAGATCTCTTTAAGCAATTAACACTTGAGACCAAGTCAGACCTACAAAAATTACATAGAAGAATATCTCAGGTTGGGTTTGCACTCAGCAAATGCAAAGGCCCTGGGGCAGAAAAAAAATGTATTAAAGAAACAGAAAATACGGTGTTGCAGAAGCATAGAAAGTAGGAGGGAGGGAGGAGAAAATTAGTTTGGGGCAGGTTCAGGTCATGTAAGACTTTAAGGGCATAATTAGAAATCTGGACTTTATTCCAAGTGTAACAGATAGATTTTAGGGGGCTTTGAAAGGTTTTAATGCAAGAGAGTAACATGATTTGACTTATCCCAGAGTAGTCATGAAGGAATTTGTTCCCTAATGCTTGCTGAAGGGATTAGTACAGCAGATGCAGGTGGAAATGCTCTCAGTTAAGAACTTGGTCAGTGGTAGTTATCACGTTGGCCTCATGGGTGTATCAGTCTGGCCTTGACCGGTGCACAAGCTATTGCTGAAAGGGCTCGCTTCCCTGAAGCCCGCAGAAAGTTCCAGCCAGGCCAGCGGCACCCAGCGCCCCACACCCTGGGGCAGCTGACTCAGGAGCTGAGCCATGCAGTCCAGCTGAGCTCATTAAAGTTCCCCAGCTTCGCTGATGCAGTTTTGAAATTTAGTGATTAGGGAGCATCCTTTACCTGGCCGTGGGGCATGACCTGCTGCTGGGCTGTGCCTGGTTTCCTGCCCTCCCAGGAGGAGGGGCTGATTTTTCCCTGCCTGTGCTCACTTGGTTGTTTTTCTCACTGAGACAAGCCCTGCTATGGCTCTTTCAGTAGCTTCTACAGAGGGCAGGGACCACGGAAGCCATCTGCCTACTTCCCGAGTCATGGAATCTTCAAGGGTCCAGCTGGGGATCCCCTTCCCCTCATCTAATCATAATACCAGAAATAAGCTACTGTTTTTTGAGCACCTACTATGCTCAGTTACATTGCCTCTTTCAAACCTTTGACCACTCTTCCCAGGAGGCATTTTTCTCTCTATTTTACAGATACTCAGAGAGGTTAAGTAAGTTGCCTAAGGTCACACAGCTACCAAGTAGCAGAACTAGGATTCAAATTTATTGTTTTTAACATCACAGCTCATGCTGTGCTGCTTCTACATCTCTTCTTCTCCATCCTATAGATGAGGACAGTGAGGCAAGAATGGAAGCAATTGTTTTACACCAGATGCCTCAGTGTGTTTTTTAAAAGCCTTTGTCATGGAAGGCAGAAACTGGCATCACAGTATGTCTACAGACTCCTTGGAGGGCAGGGCAAGTTGACCTCTGAGCTTCCTTCCAGCTTTTAAGTTCAGAGATTCTACTTCTGGGATGGTTTCAGAAGAAAGCTACAAAGCAGGTCGTTTCAATAAAACTGAAAACCTATCCAAATCAATATTTATTGACTCCTTATGTGCAAGGATTTATAACTTAGAAAAGACTCATATACTATTACTCCTGAGCCCACTTTTGTCCAAGATGGAGTAACACAGCTCAGATTTACCCTTGTGCCAGAAATAACTGCGAAAACCAGACAAGACATAAGAATGAGTGGGGTTTTTTTTGTTTTTTTTTGCGGTACGCGGGCCTCTCACTGTTGTGGCCTCTCCCGTTGCGGAGCACAGGCTCCGGACGTGCA
>NC_041227.1:54254131-54301238 GCF_002837175.3 Physeter macrocephalus | reverse complement strand
GTGTCCCCTGCATCGGCAGGCGGACTCTCAACCACTGCGCCACCAGGGAAGCCCGAGTGTTTTTTTTTTTTAATCGGAGTATAGTTGCTTTACAATGTTGTGTTAGTTTCTGCTGTACAACGAGGTGAATCAGCTATATGTATACATATATACCCTCCCTCTTGGACCTCTCTCCCTCCCACCCCCATGCCACCCATCTGGGTCATCACAGAGCACCGAGCTGAGCTCCCTGTGCTATACAGCTGGTTCCCACTAGCTATCTATTTTACACATGGTAGTGCATATATGTCAATCCTAGTCTCCCAACTCATCCCACCCTCCCCTTCCTGCCCCTGTCTGCATGTCCATTCTCTACGTCTCCATCTCTAAAATAGAGAAGAACAAGTGGTTTTAAAGACAGTGGACGGCAGGCAATCAAGCACCGTGATCCTGATGAGGCTGGAAAAAAACAAGGTCAGTCCTATGAATCTTCCTGCTTTGAGAGAGTTTCCAGGAGGCAGCCCAGGGAGGGGGAAGCCGGGAAGAGCTTTACAAGCTCTCTGGGTTGAGGAGATGGAGCTTGAGTCTACGGAATACAAAATAGCTAGAGTGTGCAGGATAGGGTACCAGACTGCAGAGAGCTACATGGAGAGACGACACCAGAGATCTGCAGAGGGTCCCCTCAGTATTGAGCACATGGGTGGTAGGAAGCTACCATAGGCTGGGGAAAGAATCACCCAAAAGGATGAGAGGAAACGGTGCCTGGCACTCTCATCGGGCTGGGATCTGTACCTATTTTCTACCAGTTGGACTGGAAAGCCTCATGATTCGTGGGGCATTGGGTAGAATCCTTCAAAAGAGTGTTGCCTCCAAATGCGTGATGCTGTAAATCTTGAATAGAAAGGGACAAAGAGAAGACCCCTAGACCAAATAGCACCATTAACACTTCCCCCTCTTCTTCCCATATGGTTTACCTCAATAACTGGCAAGTAATTCAGGAAGCTTGGAACATTACTGCATGTAAGATCTTAGTGAAAATTTCCCTCTTGCACTAGTCTTGACCTAGAACAAAGGTGGCTTTTTGAGAAGCAAATAAACAACTTTGGAAGGTGAATCACAAACACAGTCATTAAGTTTTATCTGGAACAACTTTTACCAGGGCTTCACAAAGATTCGTTTCCATAGCGCAAGTGATAGGATGGACTGCATGTAGTTTTTCTTAAGAGTAGCTTGTTCAGCTTCCCTTATACCCCTTTGAGTAGAGAGTTGCATGGGGATGAAAGTTTTCCAATAGTCTTCTTAACGTATGGCATGATAAACAGAACACAATATTATAAATATTAATTAGTATCAGGAAGACATTTTTAATTTGATTCAACAAATGTCCACTGGGCACCCAAGAATTGTCTATGTGCTGGAGATTCAAAGGGAATAAATATTTTAATAAATAATAATTAACATTTATATTAACATAATAATAAATTATTATTATTTATATTAATAAATAGATGACCCCTGCTCTCAAAACTAATGAGGTAGACACACCCAAATAATATTAAACCTTGGCAAAATATTAGAACTCTGCTTGGGATTCTTCACCAGAAACCATAAACTCACATATGTTGTTGTGCCTTCTGATCTAAAACCATGGCAGGCACCACTAATTGATCATAGCTCTCGATGGGTAAACTAGACTGAGACTTGATTAAGAAGAAACCATTTGCACCCCAGCTATAAGGTGATCTCCTTCTGTTGGTTTTCTTCTAAACTCAAGCCTTTAAATAGTTCCCATGTCCAAAGTATCTTGGTTGATTTCATGCCATTTAATTCCTCGAGGGACAGAGTAGCTACCTCCTTGCTTGCTGTAGGCGATATTCGACTGCATGCCCTCCTGCTTTTCTTCATTCTCTAACAAATCATCACCACTGTCACTGTAATTATCAGCATTGCCTTCATAACCATCATCATCATCACCATCACTACCATTTTCTGAACACTGATTATGAGCCAGCCTAAGTACTAAGGATGCATTAAGTACTTTCCATGCCTTGTTTCAAATTCTTGTCATTCTAAATGGGTAGCTTTGCTGCATTTACAGATAAAGAAACTGAGATTTAAGGAGGCAGAGTAACTTGCGTAAGTTCACCTAGTAAAAATCAGAATTCAAACACATAGGTTATGACATCATAGAAAAACTCATACTTCAGGATGCTAAGATTCTTTTTTTCCATCTCGGTCCAGGTTTCCCAAATCGCCTAAACGTAAACACTGGCAGAAAAATTATTTATTTTCTATTATTGTGACTTGAATCAGTGCAACATTTTGCTCATCGGCATTTGGACCGTAAGCTTAGAAGTCATTTGAGGATATTGAAAATCCCTGTGTTCCAATTCAGAAACATTCAGCCGGTATTGGAAAATATTACTGCTGCTTTGTGTGGTTGCCTATATTTTTCCATGATAAATTTTGTGTCATGATGGTTTTCTAACTAACTGGCTTTCCAATGAGAATTTCCATTTGGATTTCTTCTGTGGTGTGCAGATGGTAATAAAATAAAGCTTCCACCCTCATCCTCACGTTTAACTTTTATCACTACACTTCATAAACAGTGAGAGCTCTCACAAGGGACTCCTGGGGTCGTATAAATTGCTGTAATTTCCGTGGTTTACCACTTGGACCTGGAGTGACTTATCTTTACACAACTAGGGGCTGCTGTGGAATCCATCATCTGAGTGGAAGCAGGAAGCCAACAGGCCTGTGCTCATTGAGCAGCTAAATGTGAAAATGCATGGTACACATGGAGGTCGGGCTAAGTTTGATTGACTCTTAAATGAATGTACCCATGGGGTGCACCCTGGAAACCACAACTGCTAATGAATTACTCCAGCATGCAAGCCTCACAAGGATTGGGACTATTGTAGGCTGAATGTTTGTGTCCCCCTAAAATTCATTTGTTGAAATCCTAACCCTCAATGTAGTAGCATTAGAAGCTGGCAATGTGGTGGCACTGGGAGATGACTAGATCATGAGGGTGGAGCCCTCATGAATGGGATTAGTGCCCTTATAAAAGAAGCCCAAAAGAGCTTCCTCACTCCTCTGCCATATGAGGACACAGAGAGAAGATGGCCATCTATGCATCAGGAAGCAGGTCCCCACCAGACACCAAATCTGCCAGTGCCTTCATCTTGGACTTCCAGCCTCCAGAATTGTGAGAAAGAAATGTCTGTTGTTTAAGCCACTAGTCTGTGGTATTTTTGTTACAGCATCCCGAAAGAACTAAGACAGAAATCTTGTCTGTGTTGTTCATTATTCAATTCCCATCACCTCACTCAGTGCCTGGAACAGAGTAGATGCTCCAAAAATCCTTTTCCAACATGTTATTATGAAAGTTTTCAAATACAGGAAAGTTGAAAGAATGTTAAAGTGAAAACCCATGTACTCACCACCTAGATTCTACCATTAAAATGTTATTATAAAAATAATGTGTACATATATATGTATAACTGAATCACTTTGCTGTACAGCAGAAATGAACACAACATTATAAATCAGCTATACTTCAATTAAAAAAGAAATGAAAATGTTATTATATTTGCTTTATCACTTATCTATCCCATTACCTATCCATCCATTAATCCAACTTATTTTCCAATGGAAAACATTTCAAAGTAAATTGCAAATTATCAGTATACCTCCCCCTAAATATTTCAGCATGTGTATCAATAACTTCAATATTTGTTCTCAGTGTTTTTCTCTTTTGAGGAAAATTTACATATAGCATAATGTACAAATTGAGTACATTTTCTGGTTGCTATGGGCTGAATTGTGTCCTCCTCCCCAGTTCTTATGTTGAAGTGCTAGCCTCCAGTAACCCTGATATGACTCTATTTGGAGATAGGGTCTTTAAAGAGGTAATTTAGTTAAAATGAGGTTGTTAGAATAGGCCCTAATCCAATGACTGGTGTCCTTCAAAGAAGGGAAAATTAGAACACAGACATGTACAAGGGGAAGACCATGTGAAGTCACAGGGAGAAGATGACCGTCTACAAGTCAAGGAGAGAGGCCTCATAAGGAATCAACTCCGCTGACACTTTGATCCTGGACTTCTAGTCTCCAGAACTGTGAGACAATAAATTCCTGTTGTTTAAGCCACCTCGTCGGTGCTACTTTGTTATGACAGCCCTAGCAACTTAATACATTGTGTTTTGACAAAGGCATTCATCTGTGTAACTCAAACACCCATCAAAAAATAAAACCTTATCCCCCAGAATATTCTCTCATCCCCTTCCCAGTCAATCCCCACCCAGACACTATTCTGAATTTTTCTACTCTTGGTTTGTTTTGTCCATCCTAGAACTTCATGAAAAATGGAATTATGCAGATGTATTCTTTTTGTAAAGCTTCTTTCACTCAGTATAATGTTTTTGAGATTCATCGGTGTTTTTTCACATATCAGAACTTTATTCCTTTTATTACTAAATATCTTCCCATAGTATGAATGTTCCACAGTTTATTTACGCCTTCTCCTATTGATGGACATTTAGGCTGTTTTCAGTGTTTAGATACTATGATTAAAACTGTTGTGAATATTCCTGTACAAGTCTTTTTGTGAACAAATATTTTTCTTTCTCTTGGATAAATATCTAGGAATGGAATGGCTGAATCCTACGGTAGACCTAGGTTTAGTTTTATTTTAAAAAGACAACTGTCAGGATTCTTTCCAAAGTGGTAGTACCATTTTACATCTTCAACAATAATGTCAAGAGTTCCAGTTGCTCCAAATCCTTATCAACACTGGGTGTTGTCTCTGTAAGTATTTGAGGAATAAATAAAGATGTTGATTATTTCTGAGTCCTGAGGTGACAGTACCCAGAACTGCTTGGAGGAGACTTCCAATGGAAGAACCAGGTTTCTTTCTCACAAAGGAGAGGACATGAAACAATGAGAAGATTATGACATTTGGAGATGAGTCAGCTGGGTCCAGATCTCAACTCTACTACTTAATAGCTGTGTGATCTGGGCAAGTCATTTAAATTCTCTGAGCTTCATTTTTCTTATGTGTCACAAGGAACTACTACCAGCATCACAGGATTGCTAAGTATTGGATGAGAAATTCTATCTAGCAGAGTTGAGCACAGAGCCTGCCCATGGTAAAGTTCAGAAGTTGACCCTTTGGGACCCAGATCAGTTACTCTGTTCTCATTTTGCATCTTTTCTTGGGGCCTCTTGTCCCTTTCTCCCACCCACTTGCCCATTAAGTTCTTTCTTGCCTTCTCTTCCCCCTCCTTGATGCCTCTGTAAAAACCAGAATCATTGGTTAGAACCCTGCACACCCAGTAGCTGAAAGCATCCTTTGAAAGAGTCGAAGGAACCAAGTCACAGGAAAAGACCTAAATTAGAATTCAGCTCCATTTTTCATTACCTGTGACCCTGGGGACAATTGGCCTTCATTTTCTTATCTGTAAATTATAGACAATAAGACCTTGCCCCATGGGGCTGTTGGATGTGTTCAATCAAGCAAGTGTCTAAAACACCTAGTGGCATAGAGTAGGTGGTTAGGAAATGGGGACCCCTTTCCTCCCGAAGCCTGAGGTCAAAAGACACTTTGCATGCCTGAGGTCTGACCTCTCTGCTCGCCCTCGACTCTGCTCCTGATTCATTCGGGACTGATGGAAGCCCCATCGTCTTTTGTTCTCTCTTCTTTGATCTTCCTATTCAGGCCCTTGACATTCCATTGAGCATTGAAAGCCAAGACTCCTTGTGTGTGATCATACCCCAAGCCCTGGAGGGGGTGGCAGTGTGTAGTGGTAGAGAAATAGATGAGAAGAAGGAAAAAGAGAGGAAGAAGGGTCCATTTAGCACCTGTTTCCATCCTAAGCCTCAAAAAAACAGATTTCAACAAGTTCCCTTCCCTGGGCCCCTTCCATATCCTCATGTCATGAAGGCCTTGGAGATACACCCAGGGCATCCCTTCTCTCTTCAGTTAAAGAAAAGCCTCTTCACATTTAACAAATGATTCCTTTGAAATGAAAATAAAAGCCTTTCATTCAATGATCATTCCATTTTATTATTATTATTAACGACTGGTGCTAATTAAGCTCCTCTGGATAAAAGGTTAACATTTCTTAATACAGAGCAGCCACCCAACCTTTTAGCAATTTTCAGAACATGTTCTCCGTGCTTTGTCTAATTAAAGGAACATCCAGGAGAGGGGTTCACGCATTGTCGGGGTGATCTCAGCGAGGAGGGAGGTGGCCCACCACCACTCACTAGCTCCTTCATTCACCATGTTCCTTCTAAATGAGTTCGTAAAGCTACACTTCTTGAAACTGTCTGAACTTTACACAGTGATGAATGCTTGAAGTCTCCTAGACTCATAGATTTTCACTGGATAATTAGGAAATGGGGTCGATGGAGCGCTTCCAAATTGTACTCTTGGGTAGCCCAGATAGCTTAATTTAAATTGCTGGAGAATTTATGTATGTGGTAGGGTGGAAGGTTTTGGAAGCAAATGAAACTGCATTAGACCAGCTATGAATAACAGCTATGACTTTTTCTAGCTTGTGACCTCAGACGTGTCATGTCTCAGAGTCTCCGTTTCCTCATGTGCAAAATGTAAATAATAAGACCAACTGCAAAGAGTTGTTATAGAGCTTGGAGGTGATACATACAAAGCATCCAATATAGTATATAACAGGTGACCTCAGTGGAGGTCACCATCATCATCATCGTCCACCAGAGAGCTTCTGACCTTTAACTGGCAGCCACATTGAATCCACATGACACTATGTTAAAACATTCCTCTGGACTTCTCTCCAAGGGTAGGCCAAACGCTATGCTTAATGCAAGAAGTGTGGAGATGTGTAACCTCTAAAGATCTGTGTAAGGTCAATTTCTTTGTCCTTCTTCTTCCCAAGGACTAAAAAGCATGCACAGTGACTTAACACATATTTATACATTATTTATGTACGGAAAAACAATGCTATTGTAACTTGTAACACAGAGAGATATAAATAAGCCTTGTTAAGTCAGAATTCTACAAAGGGTGTGCTCTTTACCTGGTTTTTCTCCCTCTGGGCACCAGAATTATGGCTGTGATAGTCAGGGAGGTTGACCTGGACATGACATCTAGTTTAACAATACCTGTAAGAATTCTAAAACCTGGGACTTTTCAAAAGCTAAAGGAAGGTTTAGACAGAATGTCTGAGCCTTTTCACTGGCTTCTAGGGAGGTCTTGATTTCTGCTTTTTCTACACACCTCAAGTCACAGTGATGGGCCATGAAGTCCCCCACCCTTCTGGCCCAAGGAGGGGTTGGTCAAGTTCAAGTTCAGATTAGGTCATGTTGCCCATGGTAGAGGATCCAAAGGAAAAAAATATTCACGTCATACGCGGGCCTCAGTCTCTCTGCTCCCACTCCAATTACGTGCCATAGTGGTTTTGACCAAAGGTTAAAAGCTCAGGTATCTACAGGTGCCAAGCAGGTTACAGAAATGAGTGACAGTACTTTCTGGAAAGCACAGCTACTGCTCAGTGTCAGCCAACTGTGGCCCGGTGAGAATGTGCAGTGTTCCCAGATAGTCTGATTTTTTAGGATGAGTTAAGAGATCAGATTTTGGTAAAATCTTCAGTTTTTTAAACTGTTGGCTAATAACAATAATAAAAACACTGTAGAAGTCAAACAAAAATAGTCAAGGGCCAGATTCAGCTCTTAGACAGTTAAGAGGTTAGTCACTGGAGTTAATCAGAACCCAGTTCAAATCTAAATTTTATGATCTGATGACCTTGGAGGTACTTGCTTACCTACTCTAAGGCTCTGTCTCCTCACCTGTGAAATAAAGGTAATGATGGTGCCTACTTCATCAGTTGGTACTCAGATCAATTACCAATATACTAACAAAGCCCTAAGCACAAGGCCTGACACATAGAGTTAAATTAACACCAGTTTAATAGATCATTGACACATCAAAATGTGAGGATGGAATTCAAGAATATCAGACAAAGTTTTCCTCCCCAGTCCCCACTTGATGATTAATTGTGGACCATCCAATCTTATTTCTTAGTTAATTTACTCATATGTCTCCAAGTTGGCAGAAATTCTGAGCCAGCCTTGTCCCCGAGAGCTGTTCATGAAAAATGATCTCTTCCCTCTTCAAATCTAAGCCAGTTCCACACCAATAAACGGCTTATATCTGACCCTCGATTTTGAGATAAGAGGAGGAAATGGGCCAGTGATGGGTCAATTTGAAAGGTCTCCCTTCCCCCCCGAGTCCTGGATTTTCCCCTGGGAACCTACTCTGTCCATGTCATCATTCATCTTTGTCTCTGCATCTTGACTTATCTTGGGAAGCAGAGTCACTGGATCTGGGATGTAGGAACTGTTCCCCTGGGCGCTGTCCACATTTTGTATAGAGGAGAGGCATTGCCGGAAAGAGCCAGCTTGTGGGTCAGGAAAGGCCAGAAATCTCTCTGTCCTGTGCGCTGTAGGGTGTTTAGCAGCATTCCTGGCCTCCACCCACTAGATGCCAGTAGCACACACACGCTCACATATACCAGTTGTTACAACCAAATGTGTCTTCAGCCATTGCCAGGTGTCCCCTGGTGGGAAGGCATGGGGGACAGATTTGCCCCTAGTTGAGGAGCACTGCTCTAAATCCACACTCCTGCTATTTCTGGAGCAATCACTGATCCAGAAAATCTCCCTGCATTAAAATTGCCAGGTCACAGGTGCTTCCTATGGAGGATCTGGGGTGAAGTTCCCTCCAAAAGGAGACAAAGACCATGAGTAGGAGAAGCGCTCCCTGGAAAGAATGATGTAGAAAGAAGCACATAATGGGCTTTGGGGTCAGATGGACAAGGGCTCAAATTCTGGTTCACACTCAGCTGAGCGACGTTAGGCAAGTTACCTCACCTCTCTGAGCCTCACATCTTTCCTCTGGAAAATGAGGTTAACGGTACCCTCCTCCAGGGGCTATTGTCCATTTAAAATGTGATAATGTCAGGAGTAAGGGTATCCCTATGTCATATTGTCCTGCTAAAGGAACAGAAATAACTATTGCTTCATAGGGAAGATGAAAATGCACTATAATCTTTAAAAAGGAGTTAGCAGCTTCTGTTCAGTGTTTTATGTATTTAGACCTGGCCCCACTGATTGAACAAATGGCCTAGTCACAGCAGGAAGGTGAAAGGGCTGTCTCTTAAATGAAATATTTTCCCTCTGGTGGTCTCCTACCTTCCGTCCTTCCTTCCTTCTTTCTTTCCCTCCTTTCTTCCTTCCTTCCCTCTCCAGGCCACCTGGTCAAGAAATCAACTATGATCTGTTTAGTACAAAAATACACAAAATATCTGGCTTCTTCCATTTTCTTTGTCTGAAGCACTGGGTCTAAAGTCAAAAGTCCCCTAAGCGCTAGACTCATCTCCTCCCCCACTCCTTAGACCACTTCCCTCCCTCAGTAAATATTTTTGAGGGCTTACTATGTGCCAGGCATTTGAGGCAGATGGGTGAAAAGATGGCACCACCTTCTCTTCATAAACCCACAAACCAGTGAGGAAAGGAGATAAGTAGATGGTCAATTACAATACATTGTGATCACTAAAAAATTACCTCTTGCTTGAAAAATTGGTTGGAGTCTGTACAAGACTACAACTTTATGCTAGCAAGGAAATTAAAGGAAGAGATAATAAGTGTAAGCAAAAGAAGAGGAAGTCGAAAGTAAGATGAATGTCCATGACACACATATTGAACAGGTTACTGGTAGCCTGCAAATTGAGCACTGAGCCTCCTAGTGGCCAATGCAAAGAGAGAAATAAGAAGTTATGGGACAGTTTGGTGTGGTCAGTAGAGGAGACGTATATAATCCTGCAGGGAGTCAGGGAAGATATCCTGTAGGAGGTCATATCTAAGGATTTATGCAGATAAATAAAACAGGGAAGGGTGATGTAGGCAGACAACACAGCACATGCAAAGCCTGGAGGCAAGGTCTCCAAGCTTGCCCTCATAGCAACCTTCAAGCTTGTGAACAAAGCTCAGGATGCTGTTGCTCTTTCCTTTTCTTTTTACCTGACGGGATGAGCTTAGTACCAAATTTCACAAAGAATCCTGCCAGCGATCTGCCTTCGCTGTTCCCACAGCAAGTGGTTTTAAAAGGTGAGATTCAGTGAGAGCTCCACTAGCTGCAGAAGAAAAGCACATTCTGAAATTTTGCCTTTGCTTTTTGTTCCTGGCTTGGCAGAGTAGAGAATACACAGAAATCGATTCAGAGGTAAATGTTCGGCAAATAGAGCATTAACAGTAAAAGAAAACCTCCCCTACCCCCGCCCTGTGCTGCCTGCATTGCAGGTTCCCATTGTTACTGATGTGGGGTCTGCACTGCCCATGAACCACCCTGGATGTTGCCTGACCACGCCCCTGAGAGCCCCTAAATGCATGCCCAGTGCGGACCGAGTGAAAGAGATTTCTCCAGCTCACTTCATGTTTATGCATGTGCCCCGAGCAGTCAACCAGCCAATCAACCCCTGGTACTCCGTTTGCATCTACTTTATGCCGGACATTGTGCTGGAGCCAGATTGTGAAGGACCTCGTAAGCCTTATTTTGTGGATCAAGTTGCCCAGGAGATGAACTCTGAGTGGAGATTCGCACGCAGGAGGTTTACTGGGGAGTGCTCTCAGGTACGACACCTGGGAGGAAGAGGGAAGCTGACTGGGTAGATGGAGCAGGTGAACAATGATGCGGTTACAACAGAAATCTCGGTTGATGTCACAGGGGGCGCCGTAGCTGTCCCAAATTGAAGCAAGGGAGACAGACTTTTGTACCTCCACACTGGCCAGTCTTGGATGGAATCTTGGAGGAGGCAGTATGCTGTCTAGGGAGGGACTCAGCTGTGAGCTCTTGGTTTTGCAGGGGGTCAGGACAGCACACCACAGCATCCACTACACCATATGAAGAAGCTGGGATTTTATTCTCAGAATGAAGAGAAGTTATTGACATGTTTCAGGCAAGGGAATGGCATGATCTGATTTTTGTTGTTTAAAGACCACTCCAGCTGGGTGATGAAGTGATGTGGGCAAGGATGGCAGCAGGGAGACCAATTAGGAGGCTATGGAGATATCTTTGCCAGAAAGGATGGTGATGCGGTGGCAATGGATGGTTTGAAACAGTGGGACACGGTGAATGACCGCCTGGGGGAGTGGGGAGGACTAAGGCTTGAGCATCTAGATGGACCCTGGAGAAAGGTTGGATTTCAGGTGGGGGCTGTGTAATCCATATGGAGCAGAGAGAGTCTGAGGTCCCTGGGAGATGCCCAAGAGAAAATGTCACGTACATTGAGTGTGGAGCTCAGGAGAAAAATTGGGCTAGAGACCAAAAAAAAAGGGAAAATCCTCAGCATAAAAATGACACTCGAGGCTATGGTGTTAAATGAACCTTCCTAGGAAGGATGTGTAGCTTGAAATGGAAAGGGAGTCCATGAGAGAAGCCTGGGGAAACTCATTTTTTAAGGGAAAAGCAGGTGGGTGAAGGCCAGAAAAAAAGGCTGAGAAACAAACCAAGATGTCAGTCAAACACCAGGAGAATATGGTAATAATATAGCTAAATTTTATTGAATACTCTTGCAGAGGTTATTTATTTTTCTATCTTTGACGATGGAAGAAACCGAGTCTTACATGGGTGAATTAATTTGTTCAGGATTGCCCACTCGACAGGAACAGAATAAGGGGTTAATCTCAGAGTATCTGCCTCCGTATCCAATGTCCTGATATACTGCTGTAAAGATGACAAGACCATGGAGAGCTTTTCAGGAAGGAAGGAGTGGTCAAATCTGTTAAATATTGCAAAGAGGAGAAGCAAGATGAAAAGTGACAGTGTCTGTGATCTCTTCAGCAAGGAAAGCACTGGTGGCTTGGTGAGGGCACTTCTACTGGGATGAAGAGCACAGAAGGAGTGTACTGAGCCGAGGAGGAATGATGAATTACTGTGAGCTTCACTGGCCATGAAGTTCTGATGTAGGTTCATCCACCTTACTAGGTTTCCCTGCCAAACTTTTGTTTTCGTTTTCTCTGTGCTTGGCTATCTTGTTGACCAGAAGTCCCGTATGAAACCTATTCGTTCATTTAACACTATTGGGTGCCTGCAGAAAAGACAAGGATGGACACAATTAGTCCAGGAGAGCGTAAATCATGAAAGAATGATAGGCAACACCTTTAACTCCACCAGCCTTAGGGTATGGTCGGGGCCGGGTCCACTGTCCAATGGATTTCATGATAATCCTCAGGCTCCCTTTGTATCGCATTTACTGTAATATTGCTTTTGGTTTTTTGGGGTTTTTTTTTTTGAGTTTGGAGAAACTTCTTATTATTCTAACAATAGTAATAACACAATCATATTTATTGATTCAGGAAATATTTCTAGAAATCCAATTATATGCTAAGTGCAGGGATACAGGTGAAATCGGACAGACCCTGTCCTGAAGGAGCTCACACTCCTGTTGAAGGAGGAAGGAACATAAGGAAATAAATGTGATACTAAGTGATAAGAAACAATGAAGGTGAACGGAATTATGGGTTCGGTGGGGATCTCAACAAAGGGAGTGGAATCACCTTGATAGGGGCAGGGAGTTGCTGTACACAGAAAGGGTATTGATTGACACAAGCGGGGTCTTGAATCACAAAGGTCATGTGACACTCAGATGGACTGGGGGGGAGCATGATGCATTTAGGAGCCTACTAGTTCCACACGGCTGGATTGAGAATTTTGTAAGGAAACAGCAGGAGATGAGGGTGGGGAGAGAAGCACCTCCGCACAGGATACGGCACTTAACAGTTTGCAAAGGTCCTCCACCTCCATTATGTAAATGATTCTCCAAGGCTTAGAGGAAGGAAACTGACATGGATTGAATTACCTAATAAATGCCTAGCATTGGGTTGGAATTTTTTTTTTTTTTTTTTTTTTTTTTTTTTTTTTTTGCGGTACGCGGGCCTCTCCCTGTTTTGGCCTTTCCCGTTGCAGAGCGCAGGCTCCGGACGCGCAGGCTCAGCGGCCATGGCTCACGGGCCCAGCCGCTCCACGGCATGTGGGATCTTCCCGGACCGGGGCACGAACCCGTGTTCCCTGCATCGGCAGGCGGACTCTCAACCACTGCGCCACCAGGGGAGCCCGGGTTGGAATTTCTAAGTCGTCCTACCTAAATCCCACCACATGCCTAAGATGTAGGTACTAGTGTTTCTGGTTAAAAATTAAAGAAAATTGACACCCAGAGAAGGTAATGATTTGTTCAAGGTCAGAACATGGAGATTTTAATCTAGGACCATCCGACTCCCATGCCTGTTCTCCTTTTATTACGTGATCCTGTCTTTTTCCTATGCTTAAATATTCTTAAGTACAGGAGGAGAAGCATACTATTATATACCTAAAAAGTGAAATGAATCATTTATGGAGCAATAGCTGACCTGTCCTTAGCACAGCATGATTTCAAAGCTATTTTCTTTAGGCACCTGGTCTAAGAAAAAAGAAGTGTTTCTTCCATTTAAATCTTTAACACCACTGAATGCGAAAGGTCAGTGAGGGGGTGGAGGTGGAGTCTGGGAGAAGACTAGATTTAAATCACTTCTTGAACCTTGAATCTGAAAGTACAAGCTTGTGATGTGGACTTTTAATAATATGGACAAATGCAGAATTCCAAAATCTTTCCATTTTAATGGACTGATTTTTGAGGAATATTTCTAAACAGGTCTGTGACATTTAGTTTGCAGGAAGAGAAAGAGAAAGAGTGGGCAGAGGACGGGAATCCATTAAAATAATAAAGTATTCCTGATATTATAACCAAGTCCGTGAGGAAGATTCATCATCCATTCATTCTGCATCATTCATTCATTATCCCCTATAATATGTGGGTCCTCCTGGGTACCAGGCACCACTCAAAGCATGGAGGATCAATCATCGGACAACACAGACAAAAGCCCTGCCCTCCAGAAGTTATATTCCAGTGGGAAACACCGTGGAATTTCTAAATGTTTTGCCATGAATGGAAACAGTAGAAATGAGATTTAATGACAATTCAGGTTTCTTATCTTGTTGCTAACTAGCTGCCCTCTCATGCTAAGACTACTCAGCCTTTCTTTTTCTTCATCTACAAAGTGGGAGTGTTGCAGTTCTTCCTTTGTACTGCACTGAGTTGTCATGCAACTCATTCTGCTTGAAAAAGCGCAGACTGCTTTACTCCTGAATATACCAAACAGGAGAAGGAGGAGGGGGCAGGGGAGGGGGAGAGAGAAGGGGAGAGGGATAGGAGAGAAAGGAGCTGCAGTCGCACAGCAGTGGCAGTAGTCATAGGAAGAGTAGGAGTACCAACAGCAGCAGAAGTGGCGATAATAATAGTAAATGTTCTCAAAGAAAGAAATTTATCAATGGGACAGACGAGAGAGTCTAAAAATAGACCTACATAGCTCTGGTTGATTGATTTTTAATGAGCAGGCTGAGAAAATTCAACAGAGAAAGGATAGCTTTGGAAAAACTAGATATCCACATGAGAAGAAAAATGAACCTTAAATCGAAACTTACACCACAGACAAAAATTAACCCAGCATCGGCCAGAGGGCCAAACTTTATAAAGGCTAAAACCATCAAAAAGTCTGGAGGAAAAATAGGAAAAAGTCTTTTTGACTTTGGCATAGGCAAAGATTTTTTACAAAAATTGCAAAATGCACTATCAAAGAAGAAACAAATGGATAAATTTGACTTCCTTAAATTTAAAAATATCTGCTCTTCAAAGACACTATTAAAGAATTGAAGAAGAAAGCCACAGACTGGTAGAATACACCTGAAATACAACCATCGGACAAAGCACTTGTATCCAGAAATATATGAAGAACTCATAACTCAATAATAAGCAAAGAAATGACCCAATTTTAAAAATAGGTAAAAGATGGGGCTTCCCTGGTGGCGCAGTGGTTGAGAGTCCGCCTGCCGATGCAGGGGACACGGGTTCGTGCCCCGGTCCGGGAAGATCCCACATGCCGCGGAGCGGCTGGGCCCGGGGGCCATGGCCGCTGAGCCTGCGCGTCCAGAGCCTGTGCTCCGCAACGGGAGAGGCCACAGCAGTGAGAAGCCCGTGTACCACAAAAAAAAAAAAAAAATAGGTAAAAGATGTGATCTGATATTTCCCAAAAGAAGACATATTAGTGACCAATACGCACACAAAAAGTGATCGATGTCACTGTCAGAGATGCAATGAGATATACTACACAGGTATTAGAAGATTTATATACTTCAAAAGACTAATCATTCCAATGGTGAAGAGGATGTGGGGTAACCCGAACTCTCACATATTTTCATACATAGTTAGTGGAAATATAAAATAACAAGACCACTTTGGAGAACAGTTTGACAATTTCTTATATAGTTGGAAATATACTTACTTACAACCCCATGATTTCATTCCTTACTTAAAAGAAGTCAGAACATATGTCACACAGACTTATAAATGGATGATCACAGGAGACTTATTCATAACGTCTGCACATTGAAAACAACCCAAATGTCCATCAACAGGTGAATGGATAAACAAATTATGGTACATCCATACAATGGACTAATACTCAGCAATAAAAAAGGAACAAACTAGACACACAATAGGGATAAATCTCAAAAACTACACTGAGCCAAAGAAGTAGACACAGAAGAGAACATACTCTGTGATTCATTTATCTGAAATTCTGGAATTCTCAACTATAGTGATCTTGCTCCCCTGGGGGGCATTTGGAAATATCTGGAACAATTTTTGGTTTGTAACAAGTTAGCATATGCTACTGGTGTCTAGTGAGTTAGAGGCTGGGAATGCTGCTAAACATCTTTTTTTTTTTAACATCTTTATTGGAGTATAATTGCTTTACAATGTTGTGTTAGTTTCTGCTGTATAACAAAGTGAATCAGCTATATGTATACGTATATCCCCATATCCCCTCCCTCTTGCGTCTCCCTCCCACCCTCCCTATCCCACCCCTCTAGGTGGACACAAAGCACCGAGCTGATCTCCGTGTGCTATGTGGCTTCTTCCCACTAGCTATCTATTTTACATTTGGCAGTGTATATATGTCCATGCCACTCTCTCACTTCGTCCCAGCTTACCCTTCCCCCTCCCTGTGTCCTCAAGTCCATTCTCTACCTCTGTGTCTTTATTCCTGTCCTGCCCCTAGGTTCTTCAGGGCCTTTTTTCTTTTTTAGATTCCATGTATATGTGTTAGCATGCAGTATTTGTTTTTCTCTTTCTGACTTAACTTCACTCTGTATGACAGACTCTAGGTCCTAAAATGCACAATTCAGCCCCCCACAGCAAAGAATTATCTGATCCAAAATGTCCACAGTGCTGAGGTCAAGAACCCCCGGTTAATAATTCGAAAAGATACATGCACCCCAATGTTTATTGCAGCACTATTTACAATAGCCAAGAAATGGAAGCAACCTAAGTGTTCATCAACAGATGAGTGGATAAAGAAGATGTGGTACATATATACAATGGAATATTACTCAGCCACAATAAAGAATGAAATAATGCCATTTGCAGTATGAGATTATCATACTGAGTGAAGTAGGCCAGAGAAAGACAAATATCATATGATATCGCTTATACATGGAATCTAATAAACTGATACAAATGAACTTATTTACAAAACAGAAATAGACTTACAGACATAGAAGACAAACATGGTTAGCAAAGGGGAAAGGAGGGGATAAATTAGGAGTTTGAGACTGACATATACACACTACTATATATAAAATAGATAACTAACAAGAGCCTACTGTATAGCACAGAGAACAATATTCAATATCTTGTAAGAGTCTACAAAGGAAAAGCATCTAAAAAAGAATATATGTATACACACATACATGTATATGTGTGTATATATATATATACATATATATATGGATCATTTTGCTGTACACCTGAAATTAACATAATATTGAAAATCAGCTATACTTCAATTTAAAATTTTTTTTAAATAAAGAAAGGGGCTTCCCTGGTGGCGCAGTGGTTGAGCGTCCACCTGCCGATGCAGGGGACACGGGTTCGTGCCCCAGTCCGGGAAGATCCCACATGCCGCGGAGCGGCTGGGCCCGTGAGCCATGGCCGCTGAGTCTGCGCGTCCGGAGCCTGTGCTCCGCAACGGGAGAGGCCACAATGGTGAGAGGCCCACGTACCGCAAAAAAAAAAAAGTAAATAAAATAAATTTTAAAAAATAAAGAAAGTAGATTGGTGATTGCTCCTGGCTAGGGGTGGAAAAGTGAAGCTTGACCGCAAAGGAGCACGAGCGTGAAGAAAATGTCTTATATCTTGATTGTGGTAAAAAGAAGCATTTTATTTGATGCAAATTATACCGCCATAAAATTGATTTTAAAAAATAGTAAATGCTCATCTTAAATGTCACTGCCTTAAACCCTCACTTTAGACTTGGTTCCCTTTTGTGCAATCTCAGAGCACCATGAACATTTCCTTGTAGTTACATTTATTCGGGAAATCGTTGGTTGAAAGACTGTCTCCCCTGCTAGACCTTGCAGGTCAGGACATGCCTGTGTTGACAGTGCCAAGAAGAGGACCTGGCACAATGCAGGGTTTCAACACGTTTTTTTTCGTGAACAAATAAGTGAATAATTCCCATCATTGTTGTTGTAAAGTCAATTGCCCTCCAGGGATCTCGGATCCCTGATATCAGAACCCTATTCTGTTGAAATTTTGTCTTGTTTATTAAAATTGCTGCTTTGCTCTCTTGAATCTAGCTCATTTAAATCTGACTTCCCTTCCACCGCCCCCAAACTCATGTGGGACAGAACTTAAAGAATGCAGTTGACTTCAGTAAGTGCAGTTCCAAGGTCATTGATCTCTCTACTCTATCCGGGTGGCCGTGTTATGAAGGGGGAGGGGCATCGGTGTGCTGTAACAGTGATTAGTACTATTATTACCATTTGAAACAGAAGCCACCTAAAGCAGTTTCTGGAGACCTAGAATGTGTCTGGGTCTGTTTCTCGCTTTTAAATTTTATTCTGGAGTCTCCTAGATCCAATTGCCCTGAGACAGTAGAAGGACCCTTGTGAAACATCGTCAGCCCTGAGGCGGCTCATGACTGACAGCTCTTTGCAAATAAGGACCAGCAGCCATCTGCCAGGTGGCCCCGGGGGCTCCTGCCAAGAAAAGAGGGGGCAGGAATTGAAAATAGCTGAGTTCACACAAACACACACATTCTTACCAACCCCCCCTAGCATGCCAAGATGTCGAGCTGGAAAGACCCAATCTGAAAAGATTGGGTCTGAAAAGGGTATTTCAGAAATAATTGCACTGGAGCAGGCCCGTTGGGTCCATGCCCCTTAAAATCAACCTCACCCCCCATCACATATCCTTATCCATAAACAATAGATGGGGAGCTCAATAGAAACCCAGTCTGTTTATACTGATGCTTTGCTCCCCTTGACAGGACTCTCCAATCCCTGGTGGGATTGTCCTTTCCCTTGAAAGTGACTCTCAAGCCTGGAATTTCTGGGAAACAGCAGGAAGATGGGCAGAGCTTCCTCCAGTCAGGCTCCCCTTCAGAGCACTCAAAACCAGGACCCTGCTCCAGTTCCCCTGGGTCCCCACTGAGATGCCCACTGCAAATGGGTCATGCTCTGTATTTAACAGATGTCTTCACGCTGCCAACAAGACCAGCCCAGGCCTCCTGGGCTCTTCAGACATGTTGAGAACACAGACCAGTCAACTTCATATCTTGTGTAGATTTATTCACCTTCAGTACTTCCTAAAACCATGGAGGCAGGCAGCGCTCCTTCTCCAGCAAGACCAAGAGAATCAGGAATATAATACCAATTGTGTATTTAATGCTTCAAGCAGTTTTCTAAGCATTTAATAAGCTTTGCCTTTCATTTAAATTCACAAAAGCCCTGCAAGTTATGTATTTATTGTTGTTGTATTGTTGTCATTTTACAAGCAGGGAGACTAAGGTTCAGAGCAGTTAATGAACTTGCCCTTCCATTGCCAGATAAATGACAAAGCTTTATTGGAGCATGCATCTGTCTTGACTCCAAAACCTGAGCCCTTAAATGTATCAAAAATAACAATAGCTGACATCGAATGATCACTTTACCATATGCCAAGTGCTAAGCTAAGCATTTAACATGCCTTTCTCACTTCTTTCTTGCCATTATCCCGGGAGGTATGTACCATTATATCCATTTTAGAGATGAGGGCACTTAGGCCCACAGCAGCTAAGCACATGGCCCAAGGTTTCATGGCTGGTAAGTGGAGCAGAAAGTTTTCAGACGCCCAGAGTCTAAGCTCTTAACCACGGCCCTATGGAGACTTCTACGAAGTTTTCATAGAGAACTCTGGTCTACTGAAGTGTCTCAGAATGTCTCCCCATGCAGCCCAATTCCTGTCACCAAAAAGCTTACATCCAATAAAAATATCAAGTCAAAAGAAAGAGAGAAAGAATTTGATACTTGCATCCTCAAGGATACAATTCAACCAGATGTATATGATGTGTATGATTCCTGATATTGAGGTGCATTTCTGATACCCCAGCCTAGGAAGTCATGGTTCTTGGAGCTGCAGAGAATTGTCCAGGTGGCCAGGTGAATGGGCATTGGGGCGGGAGTTCCAGCGGTCCTGACCAGTGGCCTCTTAAAACGTCTTTCTCTTAAAACCTTTCACATATATTGAAACAACCTCTGATGGAGCCAAGTCCCAACAGCCCCAGCTATTGCCATACTTCTGTCTCCCAACTGTGAGTCTCAAGGATGCTTGCATTCTCCTCCAGCATCCTCCGTCAGAATCCCAAGTTCCTCAGGATTTATATAACACTCAGAAAGCAATGAACCTCTCCTCTCTTCCCTACCTGTTACCCCATCACAGGTTCTAGAGCCAGTAACTGAAAGAGGACACCACGTATCTCCAGCCCTTGTTCTGGATGAGTAGAAGTCAGCTGGAGAGAGAGCAGGGAGGTGAAGAAGGAAGGACCAGTATGTGCAAAGCCCTGATGCCTGGAACCACTAGGACATCAGCTTGACAGAAGTGTGGTAAGTGGGCTGGGAGTGTCTTGTCATTCCTTTGTGAAAGTGCAGACTGCAGTGTGGCTGTCCCTGGTGTCATCGCTCTTGATTAGGAACAGATTTCGCATTACTCACTCCGTCCATGCCTGGACAGCTCTTCTAGATAGCACCCGGCAGGAGTGACTGTCATGGCTGCTTCCAGGGTGCCTGATTCAGCTCAAAGTCTATACTCACCAGAGGCCACTGGTCAGGACCACTGGAACTCCTGTCCCAATGTGTACTCACCTGGTAATCTGATCAATTCTTTTCAACTCCAAGAACCATGACTTCCTAGGCTGGGGTATCAGAAATGTACCACAGTATCAAGGAATCATACACATCTTGTTGAAGTTGTGCCTCTTTCCCTTGCCAGCTGTATGACCTAGGACAAGCCACTGTCCCTCTCCGAAATCCAGTCTCCTTACAATGAACGAGGGATTATATTGGGTTGGCCAAAAAGTTCCTTTGGGTTTTTCTGAATGAATGGAATGGAATGTTTACATGGAATGTTTCGAAGATTCAGGTAACCCAAGTACCTGGTGCAAGAAGATGCCAAATATATGGTATTTAAGACCTCTCCTAGAGAGTCTGGGATTGACATGTACACACTCCTATATTTAAAATAGGTAACCAACAAGGACCTACTGTATAGCACAGGGGACTCTGCTCAATATTCTATAATAACCTAAATGGGAAAAGAATTTGAAAAAAAATAGATAATATGTATATGTATAACTGAATCACTGTGCTGTACACCTGAAACTAACACAACATTGTAAATCAACTACAGTCCAATACAAAATAAAATTTTTTTAAAAAGAAAGAAAAAAAAAGACCTACCCTCGATGACCCAGTGCACGGAGGGAGTGAGACAGAGATTTAGACTTTCTGAGGCTCGGGGCAATCTCCTCTTAGAAGGGAACACAGAGGCTTTAAATCCCTTTTTAGACTTTTTTTGAACTTTGATATTTTTTTAATATTGTTATTTATTTATGTATGTATTTATTTATCTGGCTGCACCTTGTCTTAGTTGCGGCATGCAGGATCTAGTTCCCTGACCAGGGATTGAACCTGGGCCCCGTGCATTGGGACCTTGGAGTCTTAACCCCTGGACCACCCGGGAAGTCCCCCTTTTTAGACTTTCTGATGCATGGAAATCTTCTGTATAAATTTCCGAATGAAAATGGGGAAACAACTTCCTTTCTTTTCATACATGTCTTTCAAACATGCATCCCCAAAGACCATTGCTGTAAACCTGTCATAATATTACAGCACCTTATCATACAGTCCTCAGTCTTTGTAATTATCAGTATATAACATCTGTGGCAAAGAATCCAAATGACTTGCTTTAGGGGACTCCAAAGGCAGCTCCTAGTGCTGTCAGAACTCCCTGAAGGGTTCCACTGGTGGAGAGATTGCCAAGGGAAAGGCACATAAAACCATGACCTTGACCTTTCACTTGTCCCTGTTCTTTATATGGTGTCAGGAAGATGATAGTGATGAGTAAGGCCACAGAACAAGCTGAAACAGCATGGGGAGAAAGCTAGCAGCAACGCAGGGTGTGTGGTGTGATCTAGGTGAGTAATTGAGCAGGTGGTCCACGAAGGAAGACATGTCTTGGAGGGCCAGCCCTCCAAGGACCACCTTGTCTCCCTAATCCCAATAGAGTCTTGAAAATCAGATACTTCCTTCACATGCTGTGCTCCTAAGAGTTTGTAGGAGCCCTCCAAAGGTCAAGAAATTGTAAAAGTCTTGATAGACTCTGAAAGAAAGGAAAGCATTTTAAATTTCACAGACCTTGCAGTTTCTCAGAGCAATTGGAATCCTCTCCATGGTGACGCAAGACCAGCTCCAGCAGCTCCCTTCACTTGGGATGGTCTGCAGCTGTTCTGGTCTCCCTGTCTGCCTCCTTTTCTTCCTCTCCAGTTGTCAAAGCTCCTGTCCTTGCGCTGAGGTACAGGAACCAAGTTCTCTGCATTCAGACAGACCTGGGGTCAGACTGTCGAGGCTCCACCATCTCCCAGCTGTGCCTCCTCGGGTTAGTTACTTCATCTCCCTGAGCCTCAGATCCTCATTTGTAAACACGCAGAGCATAATCATGGCATCACCCTCTTGGTTTGCTGTACGGATTAGATAAAATATGGATGAAAAATCAGTCCTTAATACATGCTAGTCTCCTAAGTACTCCCCCCAGGACAGTATTCAGTATCCATAATAGTGACGATAATCTAGTATTAAGTAACCACTATGTACTAGGCTCTGTGCTAAACACGTCACAGTCTATTGTCTTAATTCTCACAACAGCCCTATGATACAGGTGCACTTTTAGACCTGGGCAAACAAAGTCCCAGCAAGGTTATGTAATGTATCCAAGGACACAGATGGAAAATGACTTAAGTAGGGGTTCCAACCAACCATCCGACTCCAGACCCCCTACCTTTAGCCATTACCATCACGGTGCATAAGGAAATAGCACTCTCTTCTCTTCCCTCCTTGATTTTCTTTCTTCCTTCTGATTTCCTCGAATCTACCTTCTTTCCCTGTGTTAACTATTGATCCAGGAGTCCTTTACACCTATAAAGCACTTTGGGATTTTTTAAAAGCATTCATGTAAAGTTACGTTATTTGTAAATCATTCAACACACTTTTATGAACCATCTTCTGGCTGCCTGGCACTGTCTGGAGGCACTTAGTGACATCCGAGCCCCGACAAGTCTCCTGTCAAGCAAACAGAGCCAAACTCAAGATCCCCATCGGACAAAATTTAAATAAGAACTAAACTCAGAGAATTTGAGTCTCTAAACCACACAAGCTATGTGCAAGTTTGCAAGAATTTGCATTCTTTATAACTGACACCTGGATGACTGGCTCTCCTCCCAGCATTTTTCACAACCATGTCCACACAAATTAACAATAATGACCTAAACAACAAGGTCAGCTAAGCTCTCTTAAACATCAACAATGTGCAAGAACTGTTCTAGCCACTTTAAATCCATTATTCTCCTGCAAAGAACTCCATGAGTTAAGTACTCTTTTTATCCCCATTTTACAGAAAAAAGAAACAGGCTCGGACAGGTTAAATAGCTCACGGGTTATGTAGCTAATAAGAGATAGACACAGCGTTCAAACCCACATCTCCCTGATTCGAAAACTTATCCTTTTAACCTCTACACTCTGCCACCTCTCCAAAAAAGCAGTTAAATAAAAGTTAAGACTACATCTTAGTAAGCACCAAACAAAGAGAGAGGCAATTTATATTCTGAAAATTCAAAGAGAGGAGACATGAGTGAAAGATGGCAAAGGTTGGAAACTGGCTCTGTTACCTGGGAAATTTTATTTCATCTCTAGAATCCTCAGTTTCTTCAATTGGGAAATGGAAATAATAGTACCCATCTCAGGAGGTCAGCCTGAGGATTTAAGAGGATGACATATGAAAGAGCACAGAGGGGCTTGGTGCATGTTTTGACGTAGAAGATTTGCACTGGAGATCCTCTCTTTGGTCTAAGGAGCAATTTTTCTTTGGGGGCTGCCTTTCCCTTCCTGTAGTTGTGAATCCAGGTTAGGGATGAAAGGAGCCCTAAGACATGTCTGAAGATGAAGATGTGTCATCTGACTCCCTCAGCTTGCCTGCGGGAGCAATCTGAAGGCCTCAAATAATTGTCTCGAAAGAACCAATTCAGAGAAAGCACATTATGGGAGGCAAGAAAATTGCCTAATCCTCGTGCTGCTGAGTCCTCAATTTGCAGAAGCTCAGAATCAAAATAATGAGTAAATAAGCATTGGATCCATTCCAAGCCAGTTCCCCTGTGAATGCCTGCCTGTCAGTCACTTAGCAGAAGGCTCCAGCTTTCAGAGTGGAGAAGTTCTTGAGGCCACCTGGGAACAGCTATGAGGTCAGAAAAAGCAGAAATGGAGTGATAAGAGCACATATGGAGCCAATAGAAAGACTTGGGGTCTGAGGGGGCTAAAGTCACAACACAGCCACTCACCAGCTGTGTGACCTCCAGATAATACTCTCCACCTCTCTGGGCCTCCCTGCAAAAGGATTATGTTGCTAAAACATAAAAGGAATCTGAGCACAGAGGGTGCCTGTGGTAGGTGTTCAGTAATTATCAATGCAGCACTGTGATTAAGAGGAGAGGCTCTCAGGTCCACATCCTCTCCCACCCCTTATTAGCTATGCAACTTGGGGCAGGTCACCTGTGCCTCAGTTTCGTCATCTGTAGAAGGAAGGCAGGATCGTACCTACCTATGGGTTGTTGAGGGGATTAAATGAGAAAATGGGGGTAAACAACTTAGTAAAATGCCTAGCATATTGCAAGTAATAAATAGACAGTACTTATTACTGTTGTTGTTTTCATTAACCACTGAATCTAAATTTTAAGTCTTTTTGGTTAGTGGTTAAGCACATGAATTTTGAGATCAGATCAACTCAGGTTTGACTCTAGGCATCACCCCTCCCTAGGTGGGTGAATAACTTAGGACGATTAATTTCTTGAGACCTTAGTTTCCTCATCTACAGAGGTGGGAATGATATTACTATTACTACCTTGTAGGGTTACTATGAGACTTTCATGGGACCATCTATTAGAAACCCAGGGTGGCTGTTGTTAAAAGGGGGGCTGCCCTCAGGCAATTCAGACCTCCTAGGGAGGTTCCATAATGAGGGGAGAAAATCTCAGCAGTGTGGGGCTCAGGAAGGATAGGGCTGGACCCTCTGTCCTTTGGAAAGTGGCCATGTCTGTGTGCTGCATTTGCAATTCAGTTCAGCAAACATTTATTGAGCACTGACTATGTGCTGGGGTACTAAGATGGAAACAAGGAGCTAGCAAGGAGTTCCCAGAAGCTCATGGGAACAATAAGACCCATAAGGATTATGGGCAGGAGGGAAACTAGAGCACACTGAGTGTCCACTAAGGGCTTGTACCATGCTGGGTGTTTTATGTACTATGACCCACTGAATTCCCATAATAACCCTTTGAGATGGCGTGTTATTCTCCTAGGGTTGCCATAACAAAATGTCACAACATGGGTGGCTCACATGACAGATATTTATTTTCTCACAGTTCTGGAGGCTGGAAGTCCAAGATCAAGGCATTGACGGTGTTGGTTTCTCCTGAAGCGTCTTTTCTTGGCTTGCAGATGGCCACCTTCTTGCTGTGACCTCACAAGGTCTTTTCTCTGTGTGTGCCCATTCCTAGTGTCTACTGTATCCAAATTCCCTTTTCTTAAAAGGATACCAGTCCGATTGGATTAGGGCCCACCCATATGACCTTGTTTAACTGTACTTACATCTTTGAAGGCCCTATCTCCAAATACAATCACAATCTGAGATGCTGGGGGTTGGAACTTCAACATATGACTTTAGGGGGATACACATATATGTCATAAGAAGTGAGAAGTACTATTATTTCCCCATTTTACAGATTGAAAACAGTCTTGGGGATGCATAGGAACTTGCATCCAGTCACATGGCTGGAAGTCACAACCAGGTCTTTATCAGTTCAACTCTTGAGTTTGTTCTTTACATTCCTGACACTGCCCAAGTATGAAGGTTAAGGGGCCAAATATCCTAAGAGATGTGCAAATAGCTGTGATTTGAAGGGACCTGAAGAGCATTTCTTTTCCCACGTGGCTGGGCACAGAGGCTAAAATACTTCTATGAGTGCACTTATAGGGATATCTGAGTTCACTTGGTTTTATCCCAAAGGAGTTACCAGAGGGCTGTCCTTGATTACCTCCACTGACGTTGAGCTCATTTCCTCACAAGATATAATGTCTATATCTTATCCCAGAGACCCCAGAAAAATTATAGCATTCAAGTAGGAAACTTACCAACATATTAGCAGGTTCTCACTCATCAACCCCCTACATCTCATTAAGTAGCAGCACGTTGTCACCTATCCGGGAAATGTGGCCAAAAGATTTCACAAAACTGACCATCACACCCTCCTCATGTGAGAAAGAGCAAGTGGTTGGGAGCCAGAACCACTTAGGTCTGAATCCTGGTTTTGCCACTTAGTAGAAAATTCCCATGACCCTCTTGATGGGAATGTAAAATGATGCAGCCTCTGTGGGAAACAGTATGGCAGTTCTTAAAAAAAAAACAAAAACTACCATATGACCCAGCAATTCCACTTCTGAGTATATACCCCAAGGAATTGAAAGCACTGTATCAAAAAGATAATTGTACACCCATAACAACATTATTCACAATAGCCAAAGGATGGAAGCAACCCAAGTGTCCATCGACAGAAGAGTGGATAAACAGACCATAGCATGTACATGCAGTGGAATATTATTAAGCCTCAAAAAGGAAGGAAATTCTGCCACATGCTACGGCATGGACAAACCTTGAGGCCATAATGCTAAGTGAAATAAGCCAGTCACCAAAGACAAATACTGTATGATTCTACTTCTTAAATACAAAGTTGGGGGGAAAAAATCCCATGACTTTCCTAAGTCACAGTTTTCTCACCTGCAGAAAGGAGCCATGGAGTCATGGAATGGGAGATTGAACTAAATGACCTGTTGGAGTTAAAGAACTTGGCGGAGAGGGGATAATTTCCCCTCCCCCACCATGCACTCTCTCTTTCTCTTTCTCTCTCTCTCTCCCCTCTTTCCTTCCCTTCTCTCCGCATCCCAGACACCCTCTGCCAGAGCTTCTTGGCTCACACCACGCATGCATATTTCCTCTGTCATCGATCATTTCTCTACCTTTTACTCTCCTACTCTCCGATGCTATCTGAACTCTCTGCTGCTTGCCTGGCAGAGAATCATCTTAATCGCTCCATCATCGGTACCTGAGCTGAGATTTGAGTTATGGCAAGTGAGCGCGAGCGGCAGGGATCAAAATCACAGGGCTTTGAGGGAAGGTTTTATTTTATTTTATTTTATTTTATTTGCGGTATGCGGGCCTCTCACTGCTGTGGCCTCTCCCGTTGCGGAGCACCGGCTCCGGACGCGCAGGCTCAGCGGCCATGGCTCACGGGCCCAGCCGCTCCGCGGCACGTGGGATCCTCTCAGACCGGGGCACGAACCCGTGTCCCCTGCATCGTCAGGCGGATTCTCAACCACTGCGCCACCAGGGAAGCCCCCTACGGGGTTTTAATTGGACACTAAATCAATTTTCATATCTCTGTGGATAGAATTTAAAAAATATTCCTAGCTTTATCTCAAATGTCTGCCTTGTTATATGATAAAAAATAAAACCTGGGCTTCCCTGGTGGCGCAGTGGTTGAGAGTCCGCCTGCCGATGCAGGGGACGCGGGTTCGTGCCCCGGTCCGGGAAGATCCCACGTGCCGCGGAGCGGCTGGGCCCGTGAGCCATGGCCGCTGAGCCTGCGCGTCCGGAGCCTGTGCTCCGCAACAGAAGGGGCCACAACAGTGAGAAGCCCGCGTACCGCAAAAACAAACAAACAAACAAAACCCGTAGGTTCAAAGTCCTCCTATGGACGGGGAAGTTTTACAGATGTGTATTTAATGCATAATTCATGGGAAAGTGGTATGATTTATTTATGTTTACCTGTGAGGATGGGCTGAGCGCGAGCTACTTTAAACGAATAGTTTTATGGCCTTGAAAAATAAAAGAGGTTCCATTTATACATTCATAATGAAAGGGCCACCGATGACTGAGGATAATGTAGGCATGACTCAGCCTGTGCATGTGGTTTGTGAGGAATGGATCTTCTGGATTCCTGGGGGTTCTGAGAATGGCCCTGGAGGGCTCCCAGGCTCACAGGTGACCAAGTGGCATCACATGGGGCTTTGCTGGAGTCTCTTTACCAAAAACACTGGGAGGTAATTTCAGAATCTGAAGCAGGAAAGTCCACTGGTTTGAGGTTAGGTCTGCAGGTGGGGATAACATCAGTGCCTGGACCTCATGGGACAACGTGGGGAAGATGCCAGCAGGCAGCCAGCACTCGGTACGTGTGGCATAGAACTTGGAAACCTGGCAGCCACCTGGCAGCGCCGGCAGCACTGCCCCTCCCCCCACCTTCACAGCATCGCTGTCAAGAGCACTGAACACATACCTGGATGTAAGCAAGTTCTTGACCCTGAGCCCGACATTGAACTTCCCTCAGTGCCAAGTTTACTCATCTGTCAAGTGGGGTAATAATAGCAATGATCTCACAGGATAATTGCAAGGATTAAAATAGGAACATATGTCTTAATTTGGGTCGCACTACATCACCGTTAGTATCCCCCCTTAGCAGATGGGTAAGGGGGCCTCATGCCCCAGTCAATACCATGATTCTGGCATAATTTAACAGTGTCCCATTCATGCCCCCTGTGTCCCTGTTCAGATAATTAATCATATGATTGTCCTCCAGAGAAGAAAATCGAGGTGAGAGAAGTAACCTGCCCCAAATTACACGATAAGGCCTGATGTTCAACTCCATTCCTTTCTGCTTCCAGTTTGGAAATGACCTCCCAGTGTTCTTGGTAAAGAGGTTCCAGCAGGGCTCTGTGCAGTGCCAGTCACCCGGAAGCCTGGGAGCCAGGCGAGGCCATCCTCAGAACCGCTGGGGTTCTCGAAGCTTCACTCCTCACACGCCACATTGGTGGGCTGAGCCATGTCTACATTATGCTCAGCCACCAGTCACCCTTCCCTTCCATTATGAACATAAATACAACCGCCATCCCTCACCTGTGGAGGATTGTTCCTGGAGCGTTAAATCTCCAGCCTATTTGCCCACAAAAGGCACAGGCCAAGGATGCCCCAGCGGGTGGACAGAGAAGTACCCCAGGGCACCAGAGGAAACCATCAGGATACACGGGAGCAGAGACCCCAGCCAAGGCCGAGGGGTGCACGCAGGGCGCCTCCAGCATCTGCTACAACAGGTCCAGTGGCAGCATGTGTAGTCCAGCTGTTGTAGCTCCCCGGGAAGTACCTGTGATCTGAGCTACTGTCCTAAGTATTCCCTGAGCCAGCATTTATCTCACATGATCCAGGGAGACCGTGGCCTGAGATGATGTTGAGGGGACAGCAAAGCCTGGGAAGGCATTGATGGAGCTTCTGAGTTTATCCCAAGGGCCACTAGTGGGGAGCAACGGATGGGTAAACCGGGACTGCACATGATCTGCTGAGCACTTTCAAGCAATCGCTCCGGCTGCTGCATTGTAAAAAGCAAAAGCCCTAGGGATGATCAGTACTCGTCGAAGTGAGGAGGAGCAAGGAAGAAGCAGGTGCCCAGGCAGGGGATTGGCATGTGTGAAAGCTCTGCCTCTCCATCACTACAGAACCTCATACCTGGGAGACCAGAGAACACACACAACCCCAAGGGGCCCAGAGTTCAAGGGAAAGGAGCACCTGGAGATGGTCCATGGGCAGTCACATCTCCATGGCAACACACTCGCCTTCCAGGGGCCCAAAAATCAGGAGGGTGAGTTTGGACCTTCCAGTACCTTCTGGAGAATCATTCATTCATTCATTCATTTGTTCACCCAATAAATATTCACTGAGCTTCTCCTAGGTCCCAAGCCCCATGAAAATTCTGGGGGTACAATGACAGACTGAACACATAAGGTGTGTCCTCATGGAGCTCACAGTCAGCCTTCACATCCCCACTGACGACAAGCCCATCTTCTAGGCCAGGATCCTGGAAGCTCCCAGGAGAGGGGGAAAAGTCAGCCGCTTTGGGAACAAACTCCTGGTGCCTTTACTAGACTTCCCTGTGCTTCCTGAGGCTCCAGCAGCCTATCCTGCTGACCCAGCACTTTTTCCAGAAAGGGACAAAGTCTGAGCAGGGGCCTCAATGTCATATGTACATTCAAAGGGCTCAGCACACGCGCCTGCTCCTGGAAATAATCAGTCAAGTCCCAGGCGGCATTCAGCCTAGTGAGGATGCAGAATCAAACTGCCACGAGGAAAACAAAACAGCACGTGAGACGCTAGAATGTGCCATGCTCTATGCCAGTCATCTGAGGCTCTTGACCGCATTTAATCCCCCCTAACTCACCCTGGCTTGTGCTGCTGGTGGATGCTGTGTGTACTACCCAGATCTCTCCTTCAGGACGGAGGCACACATGCCTCCAGCTACTGGGGGTATTATTGGCCAAGTTCTTTCCCAGGAATCACACGCCAGATGGAAGAGAACGACCTCACCCCTGGGGGCAGCCTGTATCCACTGCCTGGCCCAGCCCTCCTGCCTCCAGGTGGGACAGCTCTGCAGGGTCATCCCAGCTCCAAGTAGCTGATGATGTTACCAAACCAGACCTGAGCCCACTTGCCCATGCACAGTAAAGCCAATCTACTGACACCAGGTAGAAGGAAAGTGCAGCATTTGCTGTAAAGGCGTCATACAAGGAGAAGGGGTGGCTCAAAAACCCTCAACTCCCCGAAAGTTTTCAGCAAAGCATTTTTTAAGGCCAGGTGAAGGAGGAGCATCTCAGGGTAAGGGATCAGCTCCTGCACAATTCTCTGAGTGGCTGATGGAGAGGTAACAGGGCAGTGTCCTGGGGGTTAACATTATCAATCCTTAGGCGCCAGTAGGTCTGGGGGCTGTGTGCTCATGATAATCAAGTAGTTAATTTCTTCCATTTGGTGGTGGTTTTAGCATATGTAAAACAACTCAGGAAATATGCATCAGATACTATTATCTGATACTTCAGAGAAGAGCAAAGGCAGAGGGTATGGGGGAGGGGTCTGCCCTGGGAAAGCCCCACAGGGTCCTGCTCAGTTACAGTGATACTGTAATCTCCTGAGGTACCGGTTGCAGCCGCCTAACAGTTCAACTCCTCCTGCTGTCAGATCCTGCTTCATTTACCCCCCAGCAAGTGTTGAGCCCTAAAATTCTCCCCAGTAAACCTCCAGGCAAATCTCCACCTCAGAGTCTGTTTCCTAGGGAACCTGATCCTCTTATTATATCTATTCTGCACAAAAGAAAGCAGAAGCTCAGAGAGGTGGTATGATTTGTCCAAGACCACACAGCCAGGAAGTATACATGGTGCTTGGGGTACTGGACCCCAACTTCAAAACTCCTTCAAAGGGCTCCATCCTCTCGCTGGAATCCATTCCTTTCCTTCTTATTCCAATAAATGCTGGTTCAAAGGCCCATGAGTTCTCTCCAATGAATCTCCTTAATGCATCCCTCCTCCTTCCTAGCACTTCTGCTGAAAGAACAAAACAGGGATGCCCTTTCTAAGTCTCCTGGCCATCGGGTTATCAAGACAGATGCTTGGCAGACAGGAAATAATGTCAAAATCAGGTTCAGAAATGCTCTGCAACCCTCGGGGGCAAACGGGTCAAAAAGATTTATTTTTTCCAAATCAAATTGAATCAGACTCTGAGTTCCATTTGCCGAGGTAGTGAGAAATGAAGTCTCGGTCATGTTTTGCTGTCCCTCCACTCCGTGAAATCCTCCAAGTTACTCGGTGCCCAGAGAATGGAGGAGAGGCATGGACCTGAGAAGGATGTGGGTTTTAGAACCAGTGCCAATTTTTTTGTTTTGTGATGCCCGTTGAACCCAGTTCTCAGTGATCTTTGGATGCTGATGCCTCAACGGGCTCAAAGCAGCCATTGCCAGAGGTCCCCTCTCACAGACCGCAAGTCCGGCCACAAAGGCTCTCAACACTTCTCTCATCTTTCACCCTTGCACAGGCATCCTGAGGGGGTCACAGATCTTCACCACCCACGGAATTGCCCTCAAACCCCGTCCCCTGTCTCATCCAGGGGCACCAACCCCATCACTACCCCCGGAGCCACTTCCATCTCATCCAATCCTTAAGACTTTTTCCCTTTTAGGGACTTCCCTGGTGGTCCAGTGGTAAAGAATCTGCCTTCCAGTGCAGGGGACGTGGTTTCAATCCTTGGTCAGGGAACAAAGATCCCTGCTGCGCCACAGCTACTGACCTCGTGCGCCTCAACGAGAGAGCCCGTGTGCCACAAACTACAGAGCCCATGCGCCCTGGAGCCCGCACACCACAACTGCAGAGCCCACATGCCCTGGAGCCCGCGTGCCACACCTAGAGAGAAGCCCACACGCCACAACAAAAGATCCCGAATGCCACAACTAAGAGCCGATGCAGCCAAAAAAATAAAGGAAATAAATAAATATTTTTTTTATAAAATACTTTTTCCCTTTTAAAAAACCCACTCTGGACTTCCCTGGTGGCGCAGTGGTTAAGAATCTGCCTGCCAATGCAGGGCACATGGGTTCGAGCCCTGGTCTGGGAAGATCTCACATGCCATGGCGCAACTAAGCCCGTGCGCCACAACTACTTAGACTGAGCTCTAGAGCCCACAAGCCAAAACTACTGAGCCTGCATGCCACAACTACTGAAGCCCACGTGCTTAGAGCCCATGCTCCACAACAAGAGAAGCCACCACAACGAGAAGCCCGCACACTGCAACTAGACAAAGCCCACGTGCTTAGAGCCCATGCTCCACAACAAGAGAAGCCACAGCAATGAGAAGCCCGCGCACCGCAACAAAGAGTAGCCCCCGCTCACCACAACTAGAGAAAGCCCGTGCAGCAACAAAGACCCAACGTAGCCAAAAATAAATTAATTAATTAATAATTTTTTTTAAAAAACCACTCTGTCACCTCAAAAGGAGTTAGATTTAGAAAATAAAGTCTTTCCAGGAGCAAAGAAGCCTCATGCCTCCATTATTCAAAGGCTTGGTTGGTGTCTTCGTTTCTTATAGCTGCCATAATACAGTACCACAAACCTAGTGGCTTAAAAACAACACAAATTTATTATCTTAACAGTTCTGGAGGTCGGAAGTCTGAAATGGGTCTTACCAGGCTAAAATCAAGATGTTGATGAAGCTATATCCCTCCTGGAGCCTCTAGGGAAAATCTCTTTCCTTTTCTTTCCAACTTCTAAAGTCCACCTGCATCCTTTGGCTCGTGGCCCCTTCTTCCATCGTCAAGGTTGGCAGCGTAGCATCTTTCTCACTTTCTCTTTCTCTCTCTCTCTTTATCTCTCACTGTTTTTTCCCTTGTAAATTATGGACTTTGGATGATGATGATGTGTCCATGCAGGTTCATCAGTTGTAACAAATGCAGGGGATGTTGATAATGGGGGAGGCTATGCATGTGCGGAGACAGAGGGTAAATTGGAACTCTCTGCACCTTCCTCTCAAGACTGCTGTGAACCTAAAACTATGCTAAAAATACAGTAAGTCCCCTACCTATGTACCTTCAAGTTGCGAACTTTCAAAGATGCAAATGTGCGTTCACATGTCCAACCACGTAAGTTAGTTCTATTTGAGGAGGCACTGTTAGTTTTTGAGGCACAGGACCCGAACGTAGAACTGTACACGAAGGTGGCAGCAGCCGTTCAGAATGCAATCCAGTGCTACCATGTCATCTATGACGAGAAAAAAAAGAGCTACTAGCCAGACATCCCTGGATCATTTTTTCAAGAGCGTAGATAGAATTGAATCCAGCAGGGAACCAGAACCTGTGCCATCAACGTCAGGTGTGAGTGGAACTGCAGCTTGCCCTCCGTCTCCTCTTGCTGACGATCCTTCAGCTCTACCATCTCCCACCTCCTCCCCCTCCTCCAGTCAGTAACTCTTCTTGCCTGTTCCCTCGATGCCAGCCCCTATATGCCAGCTGTTGTACTGTACTACTGTACTTTTCAAGGTACTGTACTGTAAGATTAAAAATGTTTTCTTTATTTTTTGTATTTGTTTTTTATGTATTATTTGCGTGAAAAGTATTATAAGCTTATTATAGTACAGTACTATGTAGCCGATTGTGTTTGTTGGGTACCTAGGCTAACACTGTTGGACTTACGAACAAATTGGACTTATGAACGCACTCTCAGAAGGGAACTCGTTCATATGTCGGGGACTTACTGTAATGTCGATTAAAAAAAAAACTATTTAAAAAAAATGAACAATACCTCGTTGGAAATCTTTTATGTTGGTTCCATGTGGAGATGATAATATTTTGGATATATCAAGCTAAATAAAATACATTATTTAAATTTCATCTGTTTCTTTTTACTTTTTTCATGTGATTAAGAAAATTTGTTACTGTATAAAATTAGATAATTCTGTAAGGAGCTAAAATTACATTTGTGGCTCACTTTATATTTCTGTTAGTGCTGGCTGATCAGCTGATTTCTACAGAGGCTTGCTTTACCCATAGGCCCCGCAGGATGTTGGCTGCTTCACTCATCTGTAACCCAACGCCAAGCATCGTCCCTGGTACATAACAGATGTTTTAGTCAATATTTGCTGGATGAAGGAGAGAGTAAGTGGGGGAGCACTTGGCCGGGCTGGGAACGGTTCTATGATGCTGCAGTTCCTGCTGTCGCTCATCTGACCCTTCTGTCTTCAACTCGCATCCTCTCTATGAAATCAGCATTCTGCATACTGGAAGGATGGAGGGCTATTTTGGCATCCTCTTCAGGATCTATCCTGGAAACATGTCTCCCACTGACCAGTCCAAGGAGCTTCCTGCACCCACTCCTACCTCCAGCAAAGCAGCTCCCAAAGTTACCTAGTCCCTTCACACTCAATATCACATTGATGGCCCTTTCTACTCTCCTTCCATTTCTGAATGGTACTCACAAAGGAATTCTTATTTCCACGTATAAGGGAAAGACCCAGAAGAGAATTGTCAAGGAGCTTGCTGCAAGATCACAGGGCGTATTGAATTTCCCAGATCCCATGTCCAACTGAAAAGTGCAAGCAGTCAAACATCTTTGTTCAACCAGAGAGAAGAAGATAGAGTGTAGTCAAACCCGATCTGTTTTGCTATATTATATTTTGTTTTATTTCATTTTTCTGATTATAAAAGTAATACATCATCATTATAGAAAATTTGAAAGGTAAAGAAAAATGTGAGGAAGCAAGAAGAAATATGCCCTTCAATCCTATCATCCAGTCAGAGTCAAAGGATGGCATATCTCCTTCCAGGTTTTGTACTTAGGGTTCTTTACATAATTTACAGAGTGTTTTTCACAATTTCGCCATCCTACATTTGCATTCAATGTTGTAGCAAAAAAAAAAAGAGTCTAAAAAAGAGTGGATATGTGTATATATATATAACTGATTCACTTTGCTGTACACCTGAAACTAACACAATACTGTAAATCAACTATACTCCAATAAAAAATATTTTTTAATGTTGTAGCAAAAATATGTACAATATCATTTCAAACTCTTCATGGGACAAGTTAGACGCCATATATGGAGGAACCACAATTAATTAAATTTTGTCCAGATTGTGGGTCCCTGGGTTGCTTCCAGCTGATCAGTATGATAGAACCTGGCTCTGCATTTTACTGAGAAATCTTTGTTCCATCTTATGCTATTTTTAGAGTAGAGAAGGATAGGATCATGTGTGAAGCCCTTGATATATCCAGCAAGACTTGTAAGAAAAGAAATGGCCTTACCAAAATCTGCCCAGTTGTCACATTTGTCCTTCAGTCTCCATCCCTAGGAGTGGCCGGGGACACCCATAAAATGAGTAAGAAATAACTAATTTTGCCTTTTCACAGGCCACACAAAGATCTCCTGGATCACTGTGCTCAGGACAGATCACTCCTAGAGAACAGAGGGAGAGGGAGTGTCTATTCACCCTCAAAATGCATAGGGAAACTTAGAGAAGCCAAAACTTTTTGTTGCAGGAAATGGTACCAAAACTAAACTCAAACTGTCCTCAGGGGAATGGAATTTATTGGTTCACATGGCTTAGAAAGGATACTTTGGAAAGAGAAAGAAGAGCTGTAGGAATGAAGTGCCCAGGTAATGGGACTGAGCTTTGACACTGCAAAGCACCTCTCTCTCTCTCTCTCTCTCTCTCTCCTTCCCTCATCAACTTCTCACCTCCATTTTCTCTCCTTGGCTTCATTAACTTCCACTACAGTATGGGTCTTCTCTACATGACAGAAGAAAACGATACCTGCTAGCCCTTACAACTTACTCCTTGATATTTCCCCCAGAAACAAGACTGTCTTTCCTTCAGCATCAATTCCAGGAAAGAATGTCCATTGGCTCTGCTAAGGTCACGTGCTCACCCACTGAGCCAATTACCGCTGCCTGAGGAATAGAGTTCAATGACTGGCCAGACCTGAGTCATATGCCAATCTCATTGGCCAGATCTGTTATCCCAAGGAGAGAGATGCAAAAACTTGCTGGATGGTCTTTCTTTTTTTTCTTTCAGTAGCTACTTTAGTTAAACATGCTCACCTGTACCCAGAGGCTCCAAGCACATCAGGTTATGACAACAAGGGCATAGACAGTTGATGAGAGTTGTCAAAGCTAGAAGATTTTCTTTAACTTTGAATTTCACTTTTAAAAATGAGAAGATGTTGGAAGTGTAACTGATAAACATCCGGACGTCCACCTTCAGTTGATTCCAAACAGATAGCACATAATTATGCTATCTACCTGGAGATATCATATGCCAGACAACAAATGTTTCTCTGCAATTATCTGATTTTGCGCTGCCTAATTTAGATGTTCCAGTTGTCAGGAAAGAGCACGTCTCCATAAATATAAAATTATGTATGTGTATCATCCGGTTATAAGACAATCAGTAAACTGGGTATTTAAGAAAAGTAATTACTATGGCATGCTGTTTGGAGGCAGATTACCTAACCAGGTAATGAAATAACTGAACATGAGTTTCTATTTAAATGTCGTTCATCTGCAGATAAGAAGATATTCTGCAGCTTTTAATTAACTCATAAAATTTCTCAGCTTTGCTGTGCATTAGGTGGAAGGTGGTTCTAGTTCTTTCTCTTGCACAACGGGAAGAACTGAGGTTTACTTCTCTGGCACAGAACCCAGAAATAAGGGTTATGAAATCTTCAATAAAATTTTCCACATCCCTTTCACATTGGCCTTATACAAAAAATGAAATAACTTTTATAAACATAAAAACTTGACTTAAAGTTGACCTCAGAACTGAGACGGAAGAGTGGAATGGGCAGAAATGTTTGCTGAGCGCCTACTATGTGCTGAGTACTGTGCAAGGAAAGCATTTCCCATATGTTATCTCACTATAACTACCCTGCCTTTTTACCCAAGCCTCAAAAGATCACCCAGCTTGTGAGTGGCAGAGCCGGACTTTGAAATCAAGCCTACTGGTCTCCAAGGCCCATGTTCGAGCTGCCAGAGCATGGGTTCCTAGGCTGGCAGCTAAAAGGGATGGATGCCAATGTTTCCTTCTAACTGTCAGTTTCCATGATGCTAATTTTTGTGGCTCTACCCATAAATGGCACCAAAATAGCATCTGTGAATCAGGGCTCAAGGGAACCAAATTCTGCTGGATAGTTCTGTCATCTGTTGTATTTTTCAAGGCAAAACCTGTCAGAGCTATGTCATTTGCTGCATACATTACACCCTCCCTTGAGGATGGCAGGCGGTAGAGCTTAGCGCATGGACCAGAGTCCACAGAGTATGGATTTTGGACTCCGACCACCCAGACTCCACTATTTCCCACCTGTGACTATCGCTGGGAATATAGACAAGTAATTTCTCCCCTCTAAGTCCCAGAACTCTCACCTGTAAAATGAGGTCAAATATATTCCTCACCTCATATTTACTACTCTGAAATTACTAGACACGGTGCTAAGCCTTGAGTATACTGACATACGTACTAGTGAACAAACAGATGCAGCCCTGCCTTCACGGAGTTTAGAATCCACATGGTGAGAGAAATGTATGGGTTAGAAATGTGTTTGGCTTTAATTAATTGTTTTTAAAATCCCAACATTATCTTGAAACATAAGTGCATTTGTGGCTTGCAAAATAAGCTCATAATAAGGAAACCTAGCAGCAGCTCAGTGATATCATGAGGGTCCCTGGATCTTCCTGTCTTCTGTTATTCTCAGTGTGAGAATGAGGTCTTGCTTCATGGTCACAATACAGCTGCCACAACTCCAAGTATCACATCTCCACATGACTGTTTTTCAAAAAGAAGGAATCTTTCTTTTATGAGGGAGAAAAATCTTTGCCGGAAACTCCTGGTAGAACTTCTCCTTAGATGTCATTGGCTAGAACTGGGTCACATGCCCACCCCAAAACCAATCCCAGGCAAAATGAATTGGAATTTCCACAAATAACCTGGACCAACTGTGATTCATCCCCTGAGGCTGAACACATTGCCTCTTCCTTTTGCAAGAAAAAAAAATTAAAAAGAGGGAATGTTTGCTGGGCAAAAAACCCCAGCAATCCAGCAGTACCTGCCACAACGGGCAGATGAGATGTGTCAGATGCAGCCTGGGTTGAGTGTGAAACAATTACCTGGAGATGCTGAGAAACAGGCTGGCTGAGGTGCCAAATGCTCAGTGAGACAAGGAGCCCAGAATATGTACCTGGCAGTCAGAAGTAAAGGAACAACACAGGGAACATCAAACTCAGATGCCTACAGGAGCCAGGTTGGTAATAATACTTGGCGGAGCCCCTGGGCAGATGTCAAGGCAAAGAAAGGGGGCCTATCCCATTTGTCTGAATGGGGCAGCAGCTATTCCATAATAGCCAATTACTGCCAGTGGGAATTCTGGCCCAGGGCTGCTAGAGCTTCTGAATTTTCAAGAGAAGCCAGAAATCTAGACTTCTAAAGGAAATCTCCCAATTTTTAAGTGTTGGTAATGAATTTAAAATAACATTAATAAATTGGCAATCCAAACAAAATATCTGCAGGCTAGATTCTCTTCATGGTCCTACAGTTTGCAGCCCCTGGGGCAATCTTATCTCGTCTTTTCCTGAAGGCACTCTCAGAGCAAAGCTGAGTATAGGTGCAAGGGTTCCCATCTCCTGCGTCTTAAATGCCGTCATGTTCCTGGCCCATAATGATGCCCGGAAGTTATGTATTTCCACTCTTTTTAGCACCTCCCAGCCATAGAGCTATATTCCACTTCTGTATCATCCTTATCCTGATATCCAGAAGAATCAAGAAGGAAAGTCCTGGAGGCCACTCATGACAACCTCTTGAAAAACCATAGTTTTTTTTAAGTGCGTTCATCATTAATATAACAAATACTGATGCAGCACCTGCTGTGTACCAGGCACTGCCCCAGGAGCTGGAAATACAGTGAAACCAAGGCCAATGGCCCCTGCCCTGCCAGAGTTTTCCTTCTCTGTGTCTTTGGGGGCCCCTGACTCAACTCTCTGCCTCATTTTTTCCAATGTGGTATGGTGCCCACCCAGGAACCCCCAGGTTCTGACTCTCTCCTTGCTATCCCAACATCACTTCCTTGGTTTCCTGGAGAATTCTTTACCTTCTGGTCTACCTTTCTATGCTCATCTTCCTAACTTGGGAAAACATAAAGTGAATTTTTTTTAATAAAAAGCAGAAAGGCAAGAGGAGAACATTCTTTCCATCACCATCAAACATCACTCCTGGGTGAAGCCAAGCCACAGGGGCCATCGTTATTCTTAAAGGGCCACCCATGAGGGCTCTGGGAAGAGACGCAGAGCAAAGTGTCCTCCATGCCAGCACTGCTGCAGCTCAGTGCAAGGTGTAACATCTACCGCCCGCTCATGGTTTAATAGAGCACAGCTGACGGAGTATTTGCATCTCGCTGGGGGATTCTCCAAGTCAGCAAAGACTTAACCCAATGCATCTCGACACTGACTACACATTGGAATACTAAACTGATGCCCCACCAACATCAATTAAATCAAAACCCTTGAGGATGGGGCCTGAGCATCAGCATTGTGTAAAAGCTCCCCAGGCTGAGAACCAGGTTGCAAACCCAAGAGAATGAACCTGTAACAAAGCTGACACTCACACATGAAGAAGAGGCTTTCGGACTGGGGGCTTCCCCTCACTGAGTGTAACCTTGGAATTGCAAATCAGCCACAGATTGGATCAAGCAATTAACCTCTCTAGACTCAGTTTTACCATCTGTAAAATGGGGATAGTAATAAATAATAACTACCTTGCCAGATTAAGTGAGGTGATGAATGTGAAGGTCTTGATTCATGATGAAAACTATTATTAATTGCTTATTAAGTGGTTATCTTCCTACTCTCTTCATGGGGAATCATCTGTCAGGTAAGACCAGTCTTAACTCTCACGTGGCTTAGGTGTGAGTTCCAGGCTCTGTGAGTCTGTGTGTGTGTGTGTGTGTGTGTGTGTGTGTGTGGTCTTTTATGCCTGTCTCTCTCCCTAATGCACCTCAACCAAAATTTCATCAAGTCCTGTCATAGGGAGAGGTTTGGATAATTTGGAAGATGCTCATGATTCAACGTATCTGCTGAGATACATGGCAGAATTATGAAAGTCTTTTCCCCTCCATTTGAAACTCTTTCTAGAATACGATCATGTTTTCTTTAAAACGAAAAGTGAAGAAAACTGCAGCTCAGTTATTTTTCGTCACCTCTACTGTCTAGAGAGACTCTGAATGGCTTTGTCACCTCCAAGCAGAGCTAAGAGAAGTCAGTTTTCTCCCAGAGAGTCCCGAGGCAGCTGGAGCTGACAGTTCTGAGCCAGCAAGGTTTCTACAAGAGTGTGTAGAGTGACATGGTTGGGGAGAGGCCATTATTAAAGGCCAGTGAGAGGACTTTCAAAAAGAAACACAATATTGTGGAATAAAAAGAGGAAAGAAAACATTAATAGCTTTCTATACTTTCTGCTGCCTTTAACGTCACCTCTCTGATGACTCAGTCAATTTGGTGAAAAATTAGAATTTGAAGTTGGCATTCCGGAATCCTCAAAGTCCAAGGACAGAAGGTCCGCCTCACACAGTCCAGTGAGAGACAAAGAGCATACTGGCCTTGGAGACAGACGGGCTTGGGTTTCAGTCTCAGCTCAACCATGGACCAAGCGAACCAATGAATCTTCCTAGACTGTCAGTCTCCCCATCTGTAAAATGAGGACAGTTATAAATCATACCTACTTTCCCAGATTAAATGGGATGATGAATGGAATGGTCTTGACTGGTATTCATTGCTCATTTGTTCATTTATTCAACAAATAATTACTGAGGGCTGATATTCAGCATTCTTCCAGAAGCTGGGGCTTACAGCCATGAACAAAACACAGTTGTGGGGTGGAGGATTTTAGGTAACGTGGCCAGAGAAGTCTTCACCGAGGAGTGGGAGAGTGGGTCTTGGAGAAATCTGGCCAAGAACATGTCAGGCAGAGGAATCAGCAAAGATGCTGAAGAGAGGCTTCGCTGGTGGCGCAGTGGTTGCGCGTCCGCCTGCCGATGCAGGGGAACCGGGTTCGTGCCCCGGTCCGGGAGGATCCCACGTGCCGCGGAGCGGCTGGGCCCGTGAGCCATGGCCGCTGAGCCTGCGCGTCCGGAGCCTGTGCTCCGCAACGGGAGAGGCCACAACAGTGAGAGGCCCGCGTACCACAAAAAAAAAAAAAAAAAAAAAAAAAAAGATGCTGAAGAGGAAACAGATTAGGAGAGTGTGAGGACCATCAGAGACCAGAGCGGATGAGGGAGAAGAAAGTCAGGGAGAAAACAGGGGGCGGGGCTCCATGAGGCCGGCTAGACAGTTGTAAGGATTTGGGGTTTACTCTGAGCCGGGAGCTGTTGGAGGAGTTTGAGCCTAGGAACAGTGTGACGTGCTTACGCTTTCATGTGGTCCCCCGGGCAGCTGTGGAGAACAGAACAAAGGGAGGCACGGGAGGAGCCCACTCTAAGAATCCAGACAAGAGAGATGCTGGTGGCCAGGACCAGGGGGGCAGCCCAAGAGATGGCGAGAAATGGCCAAATTCTGGGTATTTTGCAAATATAGGGTATGAGAAAAAGAGAGAAGTCAAGGGCAACTCCAAGGTTTGGGACTTGTTTTTATCTTTTTAAGTATTATTCAGAAAGAGCGTAACCTCAAAATAAAGACTAGTCCTTCCCAAAAGGAAGTTGGTAGCCTTACACTAGCATCCAACCATTCATTGACCCACCTACATACCTATCCATCAGCTATCTATCTACCCATCCATCCATCTATCTATAGCTATAGACATAGATAATTAGATTATTTTTCTACTTTAATCATGAACTTCCTGAAAACCAACATTAATAAACTGTAATAAACAAATATTAGTCAATAGACCAGCCTCCTTGCAACCCTAACAGTATGTTTTTACCTGAACAATAGGTTCTGGGTGGAAGGGTTTCTCTTGGGTTTAGTTTCTGCTCTAAGTGTAAATTTTCCTAGTACTCCCCACAAGGAATTCAGAGTTCTCTGCTATTCCAGTGATACTTTCAGAAACCCTAATGAAATAGTTTTGAATGGAAGAAAGCTCTTCAGGAGGCAGCAAGGTACCCAGCAATGCCAATGTTTCATCTCGTTGCGTGATCTTTGGGTCAGGCACTCAACCTCATGCCTCAGTCTCCTCATTGGTTAAAAAGGGACCAATGATGTAATCCCTCATCTACCTGGAAAGACAGCCAGCCCCCAAGATGGCCCCAGGGATTCTCATCTCCTGGTGGTCATACTTGTGTAGCTCCCTCCTACATTGGATAGGCTGAGCGGTGACCAAAAGGATATTACAGAAATGTGTGACTTCTAGTGTTAGGGCATGAAGGACATTGCCGCTTCTGCCTTGCCCTCTCTCGGATCACTTGCTCTGGGGGAAGTCAGACATCATGTTATAAGGATTCCCAAGCAGCCATAATGGGAAGGTTTATGTAAAGAGGAACTGTGCCCTCCTGCCACCAGCTGGCACCAACCTGTCAGCTATGTGAGGGTGCCATCTTGGAAGTGGACCCTACCACCCCAGTCATGCCTTCAGATGACTGCAGCCCAGCTGACATCTTGACTGCAGCCTCCTAAGAGACCCTAAACCAGAACCACTATGCTGAGTCGCTCCCAAATTCCTGACTCTCAGAAACTGTGAGATAATAAAGGCTTACTGATATTTTAAGATGCTAATTTGGGGCATAATTTTTTTATGTTTTCATAGAACTAACTTAGTCCTCCATCAATAATCAATGAAAGCACAGTTCTTAGCCTGATGCAGACGCCTCACTCTGACTCACAACCCCTGCCTTGTCCTCTGGCCTCATCTCCCAGCCCTCTCCATATGTACCCCCTGATCCTGACCCACCAGACCAGCTCAAGTTTTCTGAAAGCAGAAAGCATTCTCACCTCTGCACCCTCTCAGTGCTATTCCCCCATCCCTCTGCAATGCCCTCCCCAAGTGTTCCTAGCAGGTGCCAACTCTCTCACAATCCAGCTCAAATGACACCTCCCGCCTTCCCTAGGAGAAAAGTGCATCTCTGTGTTTCCATAGCACCCTGTAAACACCTTTATCCATCCCTGTCCTGATCACTGAATACTGTAATTAATTACATACTGCTGACTTCTGCACATGACAAGAACCACATCTTATCCATCTTGGTATCACTCCCATGCCTGTTACATAGTAGGTTCTCAGAAAATGTCCATCCATTTAGCCTCCATAGTCTAAAAATATTCAGTTACCACTCGCTGAGCTCCTATTGGGTGCCAGCATAGTATATCCAACCTACCCACACTTTGAGGCAAGAATTTTACAGATAAGGAAACAGGCTCAGAGAGGCTAACATTTTGCCCAAGAACTCCCAGCTGCCTAGTGATGCATCCAGAATTGAAACGTGGGAAACAAAATGAATTGTCTCCAAGCACTTTCAGCTTTCAGAGTTTTCTCTGATTTATCTCTCACCACAACCCTAAAGGTAGCTGGTAATCAAATGAGAGAAACGTATGCCCAGAACATGTGCAACGATAAATCCTGTGCCAGTGCAAGGGGTGATAATTGCCCTTGACAGCCTCAGCCTTCTTGCTACAGACCCAGAGGCTGAGATCCAAATTCCTTGGGCCCTTTTGTTTCCGAACATCTTCAAGCCCCCACCAGTCTCTACGCGGCAGTGACCCCTTCTAAAGGAGCTGTGACATTTCGGTGGCCACCCCTCGGATGAGCTGCCTGCACCGTGATGCCTGCGGACAGGCAAAGGGAACCAGAGGGAGGTGTCCCGCCCGGTGAGCATTGTTTGTGTAACGTTTTAATTGATTGTCCGGCCACTGCCATTTCGTTTGGTATTCACTGTGATCGCATCCATCCTAATGAATTTATCTGGTAATAACGTGGATATCGTATGCACTGATGCTCTGTACCGCCCCAGCATTTCTGCCGGCAGAGATCGGTGACACGCTTGCCCAGGAACTGTGCCAGCTTGAAAAGGTTTGGGGGTTTTCTTCCACCTTTTTCAAATGACTCAAGTGTTTTCGCTGAGCAGTTGTGTCTTTTGCCTCTCTGACCCAGAACCTTTTTTATTTTCACCCTTGAACAAGTCCCCAGTGCCTACCTGTTGGTCCACAAAGAATGTACCATTGGTGCCTTCCTCTAAAACAATGCCATCTGATAGAACTTTCCGCAGCGAAAGTTCTGGAAATGTTCTGTATCTGTGCTTCGTAAAACCATAGTCACCAGCAGCACAAGTTTACTGAGCACTTAAAATATGTCCCCTGGGGCTTCCCTGGTGGCGCAGTGGTTGGGAGTCCGCCTGCCGATGCAGGGGACGAATATGTCCCCTGTAATGGACCTAGAGGTTATCATACTAAACAGACTTGTGGTTGCCAAGACAGGGGTGAGGTGAGGGAAGGACTGGGAGTTAGGGATTAGCAGATGCAAACTATTATATATAAGATGGATAAACAACAAGGTCCTACCGTATAGCTCAGGGAACTATATTCAATACCCTGTGATAAACCATAATGGAAAAGAATATGAAAGAGAATGCATATATATGTATAATTGAATCACTTTGCTGTACAGTAGAAATTAACACAACATTGTAAATCAACTATACTTCAATAAAACAAATTGTTAAAAAGTAAAATTAAAATACGAAAAGAAAAAATATGGCTCCTGTGACTGAGGGACTAACTTTTAAAATGTATTTCATTTTAGTTAATTTTAATTTAAATAGCTACACATGGCCAGTAGCTACCACCTTGGACAATGCAGTTCTAACAGGAGACTAGGTCAGGGCTCATCTCATCCTCACAACTCTCAGAGTATGTGGCGGGGGTGGTGTTTGTATTCCCATTTCACAGACTAAGCAACTGAGGCCTGGAGAAGTTAAGGACTTTGCCCAGGGCCACATAGTATGTGGGAAGCACTCTGGGCATTCATTCAGCAGGACCCTGACCAGGGGTTATTTTAGGGCCTACGTTTACTGAAACGCGTACCTCAGCGTCCTTGTTTGCAAAGGTCAGAGATCCTAGAAGGCAAAAATATTGATCAAGTTCCTCTTTTCATCAACAAAACCAACGATGAAGTGACTGGGAAGAAGGTCCTTAACTTTAGATGAAAAGGAAAGTCACGTCTCAGGATGCCTGCCTTGTCAACTCACGGCCTCTAAATGCCTTTCTAATAAAGGGGACCGTAAACACCTTTTTGTACCAAGAAGGCTCTGCCAGCTAAGGAAGAGAGAATTCATTGTCAGTGGCAGCTCTGTCGGGCAGGGGAATTAGACCAGTCTTAGAGCCCTACCAGATTCTGCCCTGGCAGTCATTGGCCTGGGGTTCTAGAAACCTGAAGATCTCCTTGGCAAGTCTGATCCCCACCTGCAGCCCCAGACTGTGACTGTCGGCTGAGGAAAGGAAAAGCTCTGAAGGAGTCTGAGCCCAACCTCGGCTGCTCTGAACAGTGACCCTCGATCCAAGGCACCATTATCCCCACTTGGAACTCATTTTTGTGAAACTCAACTCTGGTCACATCACACCTGCACTTAAAATTCTTCTATAGCCCCTTTGTCCCGCCTCACTGTTGGAGTTGGAACGTCTTACCTAACCTTCTCCTGGCCCTGGGACTGGGATTTACACCGTCAGCTCCCCTGATTCTCAGGCCTTTGGACTCGGGCTGAATGACATCACCAGCTTCCCTGGGTCCCCAGCCTGCAAACAGCAGACCATGGGATGTGTCAGCCCCCATAACTGTGTGGTCCAATCCCTCAAAAACAATCTCCTTTATTGATTTATATGTAATATATATTAATATATGATATTATCCTATATATATTATATAGGTATATGTAAGTTATATATTATATATAGTTATATTTAACATTATATGTTTATATAATTATATATTTAATTTATATATTATAACTATAATGTATAAAAAATATATAATACATGAAGTATATATTATATATACATATATACTTATATATAAAGTATATAAAATATAAGCATATAATAATAGTATATTATAATATCAGATATGTCATGTAACATATTACTAAAATTTGTATATAAATTATATACATAAAGTTTAAAATATTAAAAACTATATATATATCTCCTGCTGGTTCTTTTGCTCTAGAGAACCCTGACTAATGCATTAGTTATCCTTCAAAATCCAAATGCCAGACCACCTCCTCTCTTGTTCTGCCCCCACTTTTCCTACTGCCCAGAGAGTTATTTCTCCACCCACCTATCCTTTTTCCTTTGAATTCACCTTTTTTCTTTGATTCCCCTAAATGCACCATCAGCCCTCCTCGTACATGGTTCCTCTGTATTCGCGTTTCCACATCCGCAGATTCAACCCAACCAACCAAGAATAGTGTAGTACGGTAGTATCTACTAGTACTGAAAATCATCCGTGTATAAGTGGACCCAGGCAGTTCAAAGCCACGCTGTTCAAAGGTCCACTGTAGTTGAGCAGATGGTGGAGTCCAGAGTCCTTGCATTCAAGCGCTTGTTCTATTCCTTCCTCCCCATGTGATCTTTTTTTTTTAATTTTTATTTATTTATTTTTTATACAGCAGGTTCTTACTAGTTTTCTATTCTATACATATTAGTGTATACATGTCAATCCCAATCTCCCAATTCATCCCACCACCACCCCTACCCCGCTTTCCCTCCTTGGTGTCCACATGTTTGTTCTCTACATCTGTGTCTCTATTTCTGCCTTGCAGACCAGTTCATCTGCACCATTTTTCTAGATTCCACATATATGCGTTAATGTACGATATTTGTTTTTCTCTTTCTGACTTATTTCACTCTGTATGACAGTCTCTAGGTCCATCCACGTCTCTACAAATGACCCAATTACGTTCCTTTTTAAGGCTGAGTAATATTCCATTGTATATATGTACCACATCTTCTTTATCCATTCGTCTGTTGATGAGCATTTAGGTTGCTTC
>NC_041227.1:54246137-54254107 GCF_002837175.3 Physeter macrocephalus | reverse complement strand
ATTTGCATTTCTCTAATAATTAGTGATGTTGAGCAGCTTTTCATGTGCCTCTTGGTCATCTGTATGTCTTCTTTGGAAAGCTGTCTATTTAGGTCTTCTGCCCATTTTTTGATTGGGTTATTTGTTTTTTTAATATTGAGCTACATGAGCTGTTTATATATTTTAGAGATTAATCCTTTGTCCTTTGATTCATTTGCAAATATTTTCTCCCATTCTGAGGGCTGTCTTTTCGTCTTGTTTATGGTTTCCTTTGCTGTGCACAAGCTTTTAAGTTTCATTAAGTCCCATTTGTTTATTTTTGTTTTTATTTCCATTACTCTAGGAGGTGGGTCCCCATGTCATCTTAGATGTGTTTCTTTAAACTTTCTGAACCTCATTTTCTCCAGTTATAAAATGGGAATAATACTGAAGATAAAATAAGCCTCTAGTGGTGGTTGTGAGGTTAAGATGAGAAAATATATGTGAACTGCCTAGTACGGTGTCTGACGCATGGCGTGGATCAGAAAAAGGTAGTTATGACGAGCTTGAGGATGAAGATGATGATGACATTTAAGGCAACCTCCAACATTCATACTTCCTAGGTTTGAACAAGCTGCACTTTCATACATTATGCATCCCTATCCCTAAGTCAAATGTGTCCACCAAACGTTCACTTTCACACATCACGGGACAAGTTACATCTTTTCAGTACCTCTGCTTGCCAGCCAGCAGCTCCAGCACCATCACTGTCTTTGCTGAGATGATTATTTAGCTCTTTCATTAAAATTTACTCTTATTAGTTTATAAAAAGTGATTGAAGACAGAACACTAAAAGCAATATTAACACGGGATCATATCTCCACTGAGACTGAAATGAGACAATATTTAACTTCATCAGATTGAAGCCAGCTAATCGTGCCTTCGATTGTGAAGGAGGAGGACGAAATTAACGTATATATTGATGCTGGAAATATTGCTTCCGAGTGTGTCTAATGAATGAAACGCAAAATCGTTATGCTAAGTGAAAGAAAAACAGACACAAAAGACCACACATTATATGGTTTCATTATATGAAATGTCCAGATAACGAAAATCTATAAAGACGGAAAGTAGATTAGCGGTTGCTTCAGGCTGGGGGAAGGAATGGAGAGTGATGGCAAATGGGCATGAGGTTTCTTTCCCGGATGATGGAAATTATTTAAAATAAGAGGGTGGGACTTCCCTGGTGGTGCAGTGGTTAAGAATCCACCTGCCAATGCAGGGGACACGGGTTCGAGCCCTGGTCCAGGAAGATCCCACATGCTGCAGAGCAACTAAGGCTGTGTGCCACAACTACAGAGCCTGCATGTTAGAGCCCGCTTGCTGCAACTACTGAGCCCATGTGCTGCAACTTCTGAAGCCCGCGCGCCTAGAGCCTGTGCTCCACAACAAGAGAAGCCACCACAATGAGAAGTCCCCGCATCACGACGAAGAGTAACCCCCCCATTGCCGCAACTAGAGAAAGCCCGTGCGCAGCAACCAAGACCCAACGCAGCCAAAAATAATAATAATAAAATAAGAGTGTGGCGATGGTCGCACAACTCTGTAAATGTCCTAATAGTCACTGAATGATACACTTAAAATGGATACCTTCTATGGTATGTGAATAATACTTTGATAAAGAAAAAAAGCAAGGGGACAAAAACAAAAAAAGTAGTAACTAAAAAATGTCATATTCATAAATTCTTTAGGGAGTGTCCTTATACATACACACACATATACATAATCTTATACCATTATGTCTGCTACCTGGTTTCCACATTTGGCGTTGGCAAGTGTTGCTCAGGGAAGTATTTATGTTGTCTTGGGCTATAAATTTCTGGAGGGCAAGAACCTAGCTTTTTCAATTCTGGACCCCTAGCCCATTGCCGGTACTCAGTAAATTTTGCTGAACTGAAGATAAATGAACTCCCTTCCTGTCAAGAATTGCTGACGGAGAGGCTTCAGACAAACAGGACTCTCGGTTCAAAGTCCGTGGTCTGCCCCAATGTAGCTCCCTCATCCCAGTTCAGAGTTTGCTCTTTAATTCAAGCACTAGGAGCAAATGCATTTGCAACAGCTTGGTTGGATCTGGCAGCTTTCTGGTTGTTTTATGTCCTGCCAAGCATAATCACCAAATGGACAAGTCACTTGCCTTCAGTGTTTCCATAAATGGTGGGTTTGCAAACAGCTTCCAGAGGCCACCATTTGGTGTCCATGTGTTGCAGGAAGGGGGACCCCTTCTAGGGCGCAGGAGTGGGCTCTTGTCTAACACTCGGAAATGAATTGTCCGAGGAGACACATGTACTGACAAAGCAGAAGACTTTATTGGGATGGGGCGCCCAGGCAGAGAGCAGCAAGGTAAGGGAACCCAGGAGAACTGCTCTGCCACCTGGCTCAAGGTCTCAGGTTTTATGGTGATGGGGTTAGTTTCTGGGTTGTCTCTGGCCAATCATCTTGCTCGGCCCATATTTGGTCTGACTCAGGGTGCTTCCTGGTGGACACACGTGTGTGTGCATCTCTCAGCCAAGATGGATTCTAACATGAGGGCTTCTGGGAGGTTGTGAGGACATATCATCTCCTCCCTCCTCCTTTGGGCCGCTCCTGAATTCTTCTGGGTTAGTTTTACAAGACAAACTATGGGCTGATGTCTCACCCCTCCTTTCAGCCCCTCCCAAATTCTCCCAGCTAGTTTTTGGTGGTAGCACCATGTTCATTATCGGGTCCTCCTGTTGTGAGACAGCTCATGCAAGTGTTTATCATCATGCCTGGCCAAGGTGGGTGGTTTCAGTCAATGGCTCCCTAACCATTCTCCATGGCTCCCCAAGCTTCTGTGAGCTTTGGATGGGCTTTGGGGAGCCTTTAAAGTGCCATGTTTGACTTTCAGGATCAACCACACCCCTCATCGGGCGCCCCATCCCAGACCTGCCCAATCCCAACAAGCCCATCTGTTGCCATGAGGGCCCCATTCAATGATGCCTGATTAGGAAGGGACTTGTCTTAATTCTCCACCCTGCGCACCATTGAATCACAACCAGAACACAATCCACAGTAGCTCGTTTGTATGCTAACGGGGACTTCTGGGCCCAATTCTGTGAGAATTGCTCTAACAGAGCCGGGGCATTCTCTTTAAAAGATTGACATGGAGGAGAGACGAGCTGGTAGTGAGAACATGCAGGATTTACACAAAGGAGTTACAAAGCTTAGCTCAACGTAAGGAAAAGTCCTCGAAACCAACAGATCTGTCCCAAAACTCAGGAATGCAGAGCGAAGACCAGGACCCCAGGGACGTGTGTGGTTTCACCCTCCCCAGGCAGGTGACACGGGGCAAGTCAATCCCCATCCCGGAGCCGCCACCTCCTCTTCCTGATAATGGACGTGACGTCACAGCCCAGAGATGGATGCCCAGATGTTTCTTCATTCCTTTGTTCAAAGCGGGGCAATGTCTTTAGCAACAAAGCACTGCTGCTCTCTGAGGGTCAGCAGGGGATTAAGAGCCCGGAGATTTATAAATGTCATGGCTCTCTCTGCCCGGCAGGAAAGAGCCTGGGACTGAAATGTGGCCTCTACAGACGCAGCAGGATCTGTACCCACACGTGTGTGCCAGCAAGGACTCCCGGGGGAAAATATTTGACTCAAACTCAGAGTCACTTCAGACAGAAAATTTGGCAATTAAGGAGCTCATTTGAAATAAGTAGTGATAATAAAAGCGAACACTGATTACACCACTCATACATGCCGGGTCTTGAGCACTTAATAAGCATTATATCGTTTACGTCATCCATATTTATGGAGGGCCTGCTATGTGCCAGGTACCATCTGCAGAGGCAGCCATGAACAACACAGACAAATATCCCCGCCTTTGGGAAGTTTATATTCTCCTGGTGTATTTCAGGAATGGGGAAGAGGAGAAGAAAGGAGTGGATAATAAAGAAAGTGCACAACCAAAATATGAAACATGTCAGGTTGTTCCAAATACTAGAGAAAATATATCAGGAGAGCGGGAACGGCAGGGTGCAGTGCAAGTTTAAGTGGGGTGTTCAGGAAAAGCTCACTCTGTTTAAGGAAAGACCTGAGGTGAGGGGCAAATATCTGGAGGAAGAAGATTCTGGGCAGAGAGACCGTATAGTCACAGCATTGTGTGACCTTCATCACAATCCATTTTAGAATACGTCCTTTAGCCCAGAAAGAAATATTATGCTTATTAACAGTCACGTCCTGTTTCCTCTCTCCCATCCAGCTCCTGGCAACCACTAATCTGCTTAAATGGACACGAGGTTTCTTTCTGGATGACTTTTGTAGTTAAAGGATGACTCTAGCTGACATGGAGAGAAGAGATGGTGGGGAGGTGCAAAGTCAAATCTAGGGGACCAGTTACAAGGCTGTTGTAATAAATCAGGCAATCCTCACCTCAGGGGAGATGGGAACTCTTATTATGCCCATTTTACAGATGAGCAACCTGAGGCTCAGAGAGGTTGACTTACCCCAAGTCTCATGCTGGGAAAGGGAAGGGAAATGCCAGGAATTGGCACCCAGTCTATCATCCTCTGGCACCTGACCATCACTAGTCTTGCCCCGAGGGCTGCAGCAGATTAGATCAGTGTTCCCAGTTTCCCCCTCCCTCGATCATGTGATTGGCAATGGCCAATGGGCAGCTGGACTTTAAAAATATTTAAAAGTGGGCTTGCCCTCTTCCGCCTCTGCCAGCACAAGCTGGATTAAAATTCCAGGTAGCTACTGGTCAAGGAGCACATGGAGATGTGTGGAGTCTCCAGTCTGGAGGCAGGCTCAGCCAAATCCAGCCTCCATTCGCCAAACCCAAGTGACCTACTGACCTACCTACTATTTTTCTACAGAGTGAGAAAAATAATATTTGAGATAGTAAACTACCAAGATTTGGAGCATGTTTGTTGCATACAGTTATTGCAATAGACACTGTCTAATCGAAGAACAAACCCCAGATATTTGCAGCCTGTTCTGAATAAGAAAACCTCCAGCTTGCTAGCGGTGGGTGGTTTCCAGAGCTCTTTTGGACCCATTTTCTCACCTAGTCTGCAGAAGCAAACCTAGAAAGTAGTTGTTTCTTATTCCCTGTTTTATAGGTCGGGATGCTCGGGTCAAGGACAATGCAGTTGCCCCCGCCACTTTCATCCAGGTTGACTGGGCAACCCAGGTCTCTAACTGCACATCTTCCAACCTTATTTCCAGCTCTCTTCTGCCTTTCAACCCCTTCCCTTCCCCCGAAGTGTTCATTATAATTATTTTATAATTAGTTAGCTAACATGCCAAAAGGAATCCAGCACAAATGTCTGATGGCTCAGACCTTAACAGCTCCCACTAAACTCCATCATCCCCCCCACCCCGAGCTCCCACGGCTCCAAGGAATTTTCCACACAGCGCTTATCACGCTGCATTTTAATTGCTTGGCTTCCACCTCCACCTCCCCCACCAGACTTGGAGGTTTTGAGAAGGAGAACCCAGCACTATTCATCTCCAGTACTCCGTGATTTTCACACAGTCTGACCCAGAGAGAAGACCAAGTACCATTTTTTAATAAATTCACACCAAGGCAGCAGCTGGCTTTCCAATGTTCGGTTCACCTCAATATGCATTTAATTAAGTACTGGTTGCAAAACGGAGACACCAACACGCCAAAGAGGAGTGTGTTAAGCGTGCTGTTTTGATCCTGCCATTTTTATTTCCTTATTCTAGCACCAGAGACATTTTACTCTACACTGCAGTAAAGAGTTTACCAGTCAATATGCCAGTAAACTCTATGTGTACTTGTGAGCATCTGTGTATGTGTTTATGTATGTACCTGTCTGTGTTTGTATGTGCATTCATGTGCATGTGTGTGCAAACATGTGCGTATATATGTGGCTATGTGCATGTATGAGTATTGCATTGCGTGCATATGCACATCTATGTGTGTGGCTGTGTGTCTATATGGGCGTGTGCATATCTGTCTCTGTGTGTGCATATGCATGTCTGTGTACACACACATGTGCATACCTAAATATGTGTGACTTGTGTGTGTATACACATGCGTGTCTCTGTACATATGTATATCGGTGTGCACATGTGTGTTTGTGCCTACACATGTGTGCGTCCGTGTGCATGTGTGTGCATGTATGTTCATACTCTCTCCATCTTCCCTTTTCTCCTCCCCTTCCCACCTGCCTCCACCTGTCTCTGTCCCCTAAAGTTGCTCACTGTTCCGATCAGACACAATCAGACAAACACAAACCATCAGTCTTTGGTTCAACTGTTAGTGAATTTTATTCATTCTACGTACAAATGTTTGTGGAGAACCTACTATGTCCCAGGCACTGTCCTAGGTCCTGAAGACAAGGCCGGGTTGGGATGGGGGTGGTTAAAAAGATAGAAATCCTTCTCTTACTTGCATCCCGGTGATTATTTCTGCCATAGATTACTGGTAGAAAATAATCAGCCGCAAGTAAAACTAATAGGACTGAAATGACACACACTAGAATTTGTAACGGACTGAAAGTTGACAGAAGAAAAGTATTCTTGATACAATTTAGATCTGCAAAATTTGACCCAGGAGATTTGAACTGGATAGAAAGGCCATAAAAGAAGGAAACAAACAAACAAAAATCTTAAAACAGCAGAAGTTATCAGCAGCAGAAAGTCAGTATAAGGAAAAAGATGGAAGAATCACATGCTTGTTGTAAAATTTAAACAGAAAGTAATTGATCCCATGAAAATAATGTTATGATAAATAAATATTTGATGGGGAAAAATGGAAACGTTTTAGTTGAGCTGTAGGGAAAATTAAACCCTGGATTAAAATGGCTTAATGGAATTTGCTCCATGAAACACTTTGTTGCAGAAAATTAATGTTGCAAGAATTGCCACATGGGTGTGTGTGTAAAAATGCACATGAGGTCAAAACAAAGGGGTGAAAACCGGGAACGGCACACAATATTCTTCACCTGTGTCACAAAATTCATTGATAGTCTCAGCTCCTTGGAGGACTCACAGCATGGGATTGGAGCGTGGTCAGAGGCTACTGGTTTAGCCTCTCTACTCAGCACTTCTCAAAGGTTTTTGTGCATTCAAGTCACCCTGGGGCCTTGTTAAAATGCAGATTCTGATACTGCACGACTGGGGCCCTCAGGAGATCTTGCATTTCTAACAAGCTCCGAGGGCATTCAGAGACCGCTGGTCTACAGACCACACTGTGCATTGAGGTCTCTGTAGACACTGCTGCTCTGGGACCAGAGCACCCCTCACCCCTCCCAGGGTTCAGATCAGCTGTCCACACTGCATCATCCTTTCCTGGAAAAGCAGCTGCTATAAAAAAGTCTGCTTTGGAGAGACCGGAACCAAGATGGCAGAGTAGAAGGACATGCTCTCACTCGCTCTTGTGAGAACACGAGAATCACAACTAGCTGCCAGACAATCATCAACAAGAAGACACTGGAACTCACCAAAAAAGATACCCCACATCCAAAGACAAAGGAGAAGCCACAATGAGATGGTAGGAGGGGCACAATCACAGTAAAATCAAATCCCATAACTGCTGGGTGGGTGACTCACAGACTGGAGAACACTTATACCCCAGAAGTCCACCCACTGGAGTGAAGGTTCTGAGCCCCACAGCAGGCTTCCCAATCTGGGGGTTCAGCAACAGGAGAAGGAATTCCTAGAGAATCAGACTTTGAAGCCTAGTGGGATTTGATTGCAGGACTTCGACAGGACTGGGGGAAACAGAGACTCCACTCTTGGAGGGCACACACAATGTAGTGTGCACATCAGGACCCAGGGGAAGGAGCAGTGACCCCCATAGGAGACTGAACCAGACCTACCTGCTAGTGTTGGAGGGTCTCCTGCAGAGGCGGGGGGTGGCTGTGGCTCTGACTCACCATGGGGACAAGGACACTGGCAGCAGAAGTTCTGGGAAGTACTCCTTGGCGTGAGCCCCCCCAGAGTCTGTCATTAGCCCCAAC
>NC_041227.1:54244809-54245295 GCF_002837175.3 Physeter macrocephalus | reverse complement strand
ACCCATATATATGCTGTCTACAAGAGACCCACTTCAGACCTAGGGACACATACAGACTGAAAGTAAGGGGATGAAAAAAGATATTCCATGCAAATGGAAATCAGAAGAAAGCTGGAGTAGCAATACTCATATCCGATAAAATAGACTTTAAAATAAAGAATGTTTCAAGAGACAAGGAAGGACACTACATAATGGTCAAGGGATCAATCCAAGAAGAAGATATTACAATTATAAATATATATTCACCCAACAGAGGAGCACCTTGATACATAAGGCAACTACTAACAGCTGTAAAAGAGGAAATCGACAATAACACAATAATAGTGGGGGACATTAACACCTCACTTACACCAATGGACAGATCATCCAAAATGAAAATTAAAAAGAAAACAGAAACTTTAAATGACACAAAAGATCAGATAGATTTAACTGATATTTATGGGACATTCCATCCCCAAACAGCAGATTACACTTTCTTCTCAAGTG
>NC_041227.1:54242022-54242776 GCF_002837175.3 Physeter macrocephalus | reverse complement strand
CCTGAAGATGCCACCAGAAAACTACTAGAGCTCATCAATGAATTTGGTAAAGTTGAAGGATACAAAACTAATGCATAGAAATCTCTTGCATTCCTATACACTAATGATGAAAAATCTGAAAGAGAAATTAAGGAAACACTCCCATTTACCACTGCAACAAAAAGAATAAAATACCTACTACCTAGGGAGACAAAAGACCTGTATGCAGAAAACTATAAGACACTGATGAAAGAAATTAAAGATGATACCAAAAGATGGAGAGATATACCATGTTCTTGGATTGGAAGAATCAACATTGTGAAAATGACTATACTACCCAAAGCGATCTACAGATTAAATGCAATCCCTATCAAATTACCAATGGCGTTTTTTATGGAACTAGGACAAAAAAATCTTAAACTTTGTATGGAGGCGCAAAAGACCCCGAATAGCCAAAGCAGTCTTGAGGGAAAAGAATGGAGCGGGAGGAATCAGACTACCTGACTTCAGACTCTACTACAAAGCTACAGTAATCAAGACAATATGGTACTGGCACAAAAACAGAAACATAGATCAATGGAATGAGATAGAAAGCCCAGAGATAAACCCATGCACCTATGGTCAACTAATCTATGACAAAGGAGGCAAGGATACACAATGGAGAAAAGACAGTCTCTTCAATAAGTGGTGCTGGGAAAACTGGACAGCTACATGTAAAAAACTGAAATTAGAACACTCCCTAACACCATACACAAAAATAAACTCAAAATGGATT